>NC_081411.1:218952653-219252653 GCF_030272615.1 Cryptomeria japonica | reverse complement strand
TAGAGTCTACTCAAAAAATGAAAGCTAAAGTGGATGAAAAAAGGAGAGAGGTTCAATTCAAAGTGGGTGACTATGTGATGGTCCATCTGAGCAAAGCTAGAATATAAAGTGGCAAGCCTACTAAACTGCAAATGAAGGGGGTAGGACCTTGTAGAATTCTGTTAAAATATGTTGAGAATGCCTACAAGGTGGATCTTCCTTCAAATTTGGCTATATCACCAGTCTTCAATGTTGCTGATCTGATAGTTTATAAGGGCGAAATAGCAGGGCAAACTGAGAATCAAGCCAAGGTGCTGCAAGACTTGGATGTGAATGCCTTACCTCAAATGAAGCAGCCCATAACAGAGGATATCTTAGAGTCAAGGGTGAAAAATTATACTAGACACCAAGTCTACATGGAACACTTGGTGAAGTGGGTAGGTCAACCTAAGTCTGAAGCCACTTGGGTTGAAAAGGGCAAGTTCAAGAAACTTCATATTGACCCGGCTCTCATCTCTCCCCTAGTTCCTTAATTCTATGCAGAGGGGGAGTATGGTGTAGGAGCACCCTTCTAAGGTCTTCCTCATTTAGGTTTTTGTTGGTGTTTTTCTTCTTTAAGAAGCCATTGTAAATGTAATAAGAGCCATGAGCTCATTGGTCGTGTTTTGGTCCTAGTTTAGGTCCTAGGTTCTTAAGTCTTGGTTGAGGTTTCTTGTGGGGTAGAGAGTATGTGTGCCCTTGATGAGTTTGGGGTCCTTTTAGCATGGTGGTGTCCATAAGATAGCCCAGAGTAGGCCTAGAAGTCAAGAAAAGCAACATTGCAAAAGTTGCTCAAAAGTTGAAAAAAGTTGCATGACAACTTTTCAAAGTTGTCGAGCAACTTTTCCACCTAATAGGTCAAAACCTTAGTTTGGCATGGAGAAACCTAACATTGGCACACAAACTGAGGAAAGGATACTATATATTGTTTCAAACCCTAAAATGAGGGAGGGGATGTCAGCTTGTACGGCCTAAGAGAAGAGACCTTGACTATGACTGTATTTTTGTTGCCAGTTGGCACAAATGGAGCATGAAGAGATTGTTAATGGATTGATTTGCAGACTAAAATAATTTGAGAGACTTGTATTGTGTTCATACTTTCATTTTTGAGCATTTAGGTTAGGTGTGTTGTGCAGGTTTTGTGTACCTATAAATATTTAGTGAATTACACTTTCTCTGTCCAGTTTTGGACTGTTTTGTGTAAATGGGTTGACAACTCCTATCCCCATTGTGGAATCACCATGAAACCATGGGTAATAGGAGTGTAGAACCTTTACATTACCTTAGAGCAAGAAAGGCCCTTGAAGATGCAGAGAAGCCATGCAAAGACCCACTCCTAGGTGAGACTGGATAGTGCCTGGCTAGAAAGGGTTAAGGTTGCAGAGGTCCTTGAGGGCAAGGAAGGATAGAGAAGGATGCACCCTTTGGAGGAGTTGTAGAGGGGTGTGTGGAGCATCATTAGTGAGAAGGAGGAGCTTCCACCAATCCAAATAAGGTGGTGAAAACATTAAACCATCACTGTGACCCTAGCATGCCTAAAAACCCTCTTCAAAACCCTCAAAAACCACAAAATTCACCTAGGGAAGTGTACGAACACTTGGAGGCCCAAAACTAGGAAAATATTTGAGCCTTTGCAAAATGAATAATAGTCCTTTTGGGGATTTTCACAAGTTTGGTCATCATTTTCAAGAGGGAGCCCTAAAAGTCCGGAATGGAGGCCTAATTGGGGCTCATTCCTTGTAGCCCTATTTTGTAGGAAAGAAGCAAAATAGTGAGATCGGTAACAAATAGGAAGGTCTAAACCTCTTGGGGACACATGAATGGATGGAAAACTATTTCTAAGACCTATCCTATCCTTGCTAGGACCTAAGAAGGTGTAGGAGAAGCTAAACACTTATTAGCCTAAGTAAGGGTTCTTTTGAATCTTGTGAGTAGGTGAGACCTTAGGTGAAGTATTACAGGTTGTTGGTGGGTGGATTGGGAAAGGTCAAGGGATTCCACAAGAAAGGGAAGTCTTAGAGACCCTAGGGTGTGGTTGGAACACCTGGTGATCCAAGGAGAGGATCAAAGAGCATAGACTAGGCTAGTCTATCCCATTCCCATTCCCATCACCTCCCCCCTCTTCTCTTTCTCTCCCCTCTCCTCTCCCTCTCTCTTCATCTCCCCTCTCCTCTCCCTCCCTTTCCCCTCTCCCTCCCTCTCACTCCCTTCCCCCTCTTCTCTCCCTCTCTCCGTCTCTCTCTGTCTTTCCCTCTCTCCCTCTCCCACCTCTCTCTCTATCTTTGTCTCTCTCTCTCTCCCTCTCCCTCTCCCTCCTTCCCTTCTCTCTCTCTCTCCTTTCCTCTCTCCCTCTCCCACCCCCTCTCTCTCTATCTCTATCTCTCTCTCTCTCTGTGTGTCCATCTCCCTCTCCCTCCTTCCCTCTCTCCCTCTCCTCTCTCTCGCTTCCCCCCCTCTTCTCTCTCTCCCTCTCTGTCTATCTCCCTCCCTCTACCTCTCTCAAGAGCGCGTATGAGGTACTGAAACTATTAGTTCCCTGCCTTGCCATAACTTTTTTAAGGCTTAGTAGCGCGTATGCGGTACTTGTTACTCATAAGCGTGTGCATGCTACTTATCAATCCAGAATGGCAAAAAAGAATACCATTGGGCTTGTCAACATTTTATGGTCTAACAACGCATACGTAGTTATTAATGTAGTGTGTACATGGTTTATAGACATAATTTTAGTTGCCCAAGAGCCTCAATGGCCTCAAAAGAAGTTTTTGAGGTTGTTGAAGGCCCCACTGGAACTGTGTCTGCATTTCTATCACTATTGTATACATAAAAGTAAGTGAATTTTTGGTTTTTGCATGATTTCAAATGATTGAATTGTTGTTTTTATTAGTTTTTTGTTTTTGCATGGTTTCAAATGATTGAATTGTGATTGTTTAATAGTTTGATTCCAAAAAATAGTGATAAGATGCATATTTATGGTTATTTATTTATTTTTGAACTTTTTTTTACATATATATGTAATATAATTCTATTTAGGTCAACCGATATCAACCATGGGAAAGAACAAGCAAGGAATGATGGAACAATGAGAGGCTCAAAATGAAAGACAAAGGCAGTGTATGAAGAAATTGCGTGACATAAGAACAATGGGAGAAGAAGGTATGTCAACCTCAACATTTCAATTCGATTTACCAAACAATTTACCAAACGAATATAATGCACCTAATGCAATTGAAGAAGATACCGCATTGAATAATCAATTAAATGATGAACATATTACACCTTCTCTACTTGATGAAATGATGTACATAATCATTTGTAGGAAACCAAAGTATCTAATTGACATTGATGAGAATATATTGAAGTCAATGCCTAATAAAATGAATGAACGATCTTGTAGGAGAATGGTCAAAAGAATATGGCAAAACTATTTTAAAAACTTAAATCAAACTGCAAGATGTCAATTAATTGTTCAAATGATTAAAAATTTGAATTTTAGAGAGACAATGAAAATTCTAGGCCTAAGATCATCTGAAAGTAATAGTGAAAGAACTATTGTCAGAAATCTATTTGATGCATATCAATCTATTGGTTCAAAATCATGTAGTAAAGATTCTAATGCTACTCGACGTGTCATTATATCAACCATAATGAGCAAGAAAATAAAAAAAGATCATTTGATAAGCAAAACAAGTTGTATGCGGGAAAAGCGGGTCGATAGAACTCAATATATGAAAATATTCCAAAATACTTGTCCACACACACACATAGGACTTCTTGGTGCAAGCTATGGAGTAATGAAGTATCACTCAGCTTCCCAAGGTGGGTCCCATGGTTCTCTATCTCACAATGTCCCTCAAACCAATGTTTTTGCTCTCAGATCACTGAACAAAATGGTTTAGGGATGGCAAATGCAAGAACGAGGGATGCTTTGATAGATTTTAGAATGAAATGCATCCTAAGCTATGCATGATTCTAAAAATGCAATAAACTAACTATAAGATGACAAGGTTAGCATGAATACTATCCTAACATGATATATTAGTCTATGATTGAGCTAAATGATAAAGAAATTATTCTAAACATGCATATTTAGACTAATTTCTATCTAAAAGAGAGGCTAAAATGATGAGCATAAAATGAGATATGAAAGCTTCAATGTATTTGAACATAAGTGTGATACTACAAACTTGGATTGATGAAAATGGAGGAATGAGAGCTCTATTTATAGAAAAAATAGGGCAATGGATGGCCAGGATTGAAAGATTCAATCAAGGGTTGAATTTGAAAGTTGGGGATCCATGTTTGCAATTTGCACCAATGAAATGGTGACAAATGTCAACATATGGTTGGGTTGAGAGAAGGGGTTGGAGGCATTAAATGCTTGAGAAGACCTTATGGTTATCTAGAGATAAGGGTTAAGCTTAAGTTAGGCTTACCCAATGGATTAAGAGTTAATCCAAAGATAAACCCTTGTGCAAATGATTAAGAGATAATCATGGTCAAAGCATTAAAGGCTTGATGAGACCCTTGGGTTGGATGAAGGTTGAGTTAAAAGAAATTCTTTAACCATGTAAGAAGGTTTGAGTTAACCATTAATGGTTATGAAGACTTTGGGGAATTAAGTGGTTGAAGACTTGAAGCCTTTAATGGTTATCAAAGACTTTAAGGCTTGAGAAGTGACTTCCCTTTGCTTAGGGATGTGACAAAGTTTAGAAGATGGGTTAGGTTAATTTAAAAGTGATTAGAAGGGTCTAGAAGAAATTATAAAGGGGTTTAGGAAGGCAAGTGGGAGATGTAGGAAAATGCAAGTGGATGGAAGGATAATAAGATTTAATTGAAATAAAGTTAATTTAATTCAATTTGGTTGCAATTTGGTGAAATTAAATAAATTAGATTTATTCAATTTAGGATAACTATTTAATTAAATTTGAATTTAATTAAAAGTGGATAGGGGGGATTTAATTGAATAAAATGATTTATTCATTAAATGGGTATAGTGAATTTAATTTAAATAAATTGAGTAATTTACTTAATTAAATAGAGGAATGCGGGTAATTTAACTAAATTGGATTTAATTAAATAGAGAAATGAACATAAAATATTCATTTAGGAATATGGTCATTTTTATATGTCTACACAAGTAAGTCATTAAACATTAGTAGAGTAACATTAAGTAAAGCATTAAAGAGGCGAGAACAAATAAAGGAACCTAACAATAATTCTCTTTAGGCATTCTCGGGTAGCCTACCATGCAAAGACAAGGTTGCTATAGATGCTCTAAAAACATTAATTGAAAAATTTTGGCATGACAACACAAGAGTATCGCCCAACCAAGGAGATGTTGTTAGAAGATGAATTGGATCTAGAAACCGTCAGCCACATGCCAAACACTATTTGGATATGACTCAAACTAAATTTTATAAAAGATTCCTTCAAAAGTTTCCTCAAATAAGAATTTCTCAAAGATTTTTTGAAATGGCAAAACCTTTTTATATTAAGATTAATCATGTATGCACCACATGTTGTTGTAGGATGCATATTGAATTTTTCATGCATTATGATATTTTTTTCATCATATTTGTTCTACTTTGCACACTAACGATGTTTTGCAGGAATGTAATATACAAGCACCTCCTATGTCGGCAAGATAATTTATTTCAAGTGTGCTATGTAATAGACATGATGGTTGCATTTATTATAAGATGCCTTGTTTGGAAGGTTCTTGTGCTATATGTGGTGGTTTGCAACATTTACCAAGATGCATACATCTGGAGAGCATAGATGAAATTGGTACGAAACTAGTTTCTTTCAAAAAATACAAGACAGTCACATATGGAATTAAAAATGGAAAAGATTTGAAGAGATGTGAGCTAGTGAAAAATGATATATGTGTAGCTCAATTTATGAAAATGTTTCAAGAGAAGCTAGTTTATGAGTACATAATGCATACGCATAGAGCTCGATGGTTAGATGAGCAATTCAAGTTATGTAAGGACACATTTCCTCTTGGCACCATTGTCTCTATCATTGATTTTTCTGAAAATTATACACTACAACCTCAAAATGAAGTGCAATCCATGTATTATCACTCTACACAAGTTTCTATTTTTGTACACATAGCATTCATGCATGCAGATGATAGCACAAAGGAGGATAGAAAGGTTGTAAGAGAGTATCACTTCTACATAAGTGATGATCGCACTCATTCATCAGAGTTTGTACAAGGATTCTTTAAAGTTTTCTATGATAGTTTAAGGGAAAGGAACATACGATACAACCGACACTTAATATGGTCAGATAATTGCACTGCACAATTCAAGAATGCAAAGATGTTTTATTGGTTGACAAGGATGCATGTGACAAGCAATGTACAACATTTTTGGAATTTCACTAAGGCTGGACATGGTAAGGGAGAGCACGATGGTGTAGGAGCATGTGTGAAGAGAGCCCTAGCCAGGGAAGAATTAAAGTACGAAGGTGTGCTGAGTTGGTAGATGCAGAAACAATTATGCGATGGTGTAAGTCTATGATGGGTCTAGGTAATCCAGGTACATCATTGGTTCATAGATATTTTTGGTTGATCACTGAATCTAACATTGAAAACTATCTAGATTGTTGTACATTTGTAGGATCATGTGACATGCACTCATTTATGAGTTCAAATTCAAGTTCACTGGTAATTTATATGAGATAGATGGTATGTTTTTTCTCTTCATGCATGTATTGTTTGTGGGAAGAATGTGAATCACAAGAGTGGGTTGAAAAATGGTCTTGTAGACCGTTGGTTCCCATTGATTCATATCAAATTCCCAAAGCACTACAATTGAGCCATATGGAGACATCAGTGGATTTTGACCATGTATCTGACCTAGTGGATTCAGGTGATTTTTTGAGTTAATTTTTTGCAAGTATTCTTTTTGGTTCATTTTTTTGTACATAATACTTTATTTGTGGTATTAATTAACACTTTATAAAATGCAGGTCATGTGTATGAAGTTGTTGTAGAAGAGAACAATGAAGAAGGAATAGATTACTATTTGTGTCATTATGCTGAGCCTAAAAGAAAATTGACAACCACAATCATTGACAGAGAGGGTATTGAGTACCCAATAGGGTTTGTTGTCATGACAGGAACATGGCTTCGGAGATACCCTATCAAGAATTATGATGTTTGGTTGTTCGAGGACTTTGAAACACAAACATATTCTTCATTTCTCTAACCTTGTTGTTGCAACAAATATTCATTTGATGAAGTATCGTGGTAGACTTCATAACAAGATTTTATGGAAAGTTCATGAATCTGACCATGAGGCAATACTTGACACAATACGGGTTAGAGCTGATCCTAAAGGCTCACTTGATTGATTCTACATTTCAGAGTAGAATGATTTTGAGAATTTTGTATAAATCATCGACGAATTGTTCTATATTCATTTTTTGTATATATAAATGCCCATGAGCTGATTTTTACATGTTTAGGGGCATAATTTTGTATATTTAAGTGGCAATGAGCTGATTTGTACATATGTACATGCCAAATTTTGTATATTAAAATGACCATGAGTTGAAAAGCACATATTGTAATGCCAAATTTTGTATAAAAGCCCATGAGATGATTTGTATATTAAAATGATGATGAGCTGAATCGCACATATTGTAATGCCAAATTTTGTATAAAAGCCCATGAGATGATTTGTAAGATAATTTTTTGTATAATCAAATAGCTAAGAGATGATTTGACCATATTTAGAGGCAAATTTTTGAATAATATGTGACAATGTTTTGTGACTATTTTGTGTGTTAATGTTTTGAGTATATGTGATGTGTCCCTGGTCAATCATGAGCATTCTTGATTCTTGTATAATCATGGATAATTATTTGAGTCATTATCGGGTCATAGGGGTCATAGATCGACCGTATGTGTCGTGGATTGGAAGAAACAATCCATCAAATTTTGACAATATTTTGGACTCAGGGCACTTGAGAGATCGCATCGGTAGGGTATGACTCGACATTCTGGTGCTTTGGGATGCACGATAGGGCCATGCCTAGCGTAAACTTGCCCATTCGGATGCGCTTACGACGTCGGTTTGTGCACACGATGAACCGAATCAATTCGAGCCAATCTTGCAACTTTTCCTTGCAAGCAACTGATGATTTTTGGAGCAGTCGAAAAAATGCTATTAATTGAAAATGGCTTCTAGTCATCAAAAATCAAGATAGGCCATTGTAGAGGAGCCTCACATGACCCCACTAGAACAAACTAGATCAACTGTATGTTTCATGGATTGGAAGAAACAGTCTGTCATATTTTGACAATTTTTTGGACTCAGGGCATGTGAGAGATCACAATGGTAGGGTATGACTCTCGACATTTTGGTGCTTTGGGATGCACAATAGTGCCATGTATAGTGTAAACTTGCCCACCTGGACATGCTCGCGATGTTGGTTTGTGCACACGACGAACCAAATCAATTCTAGCCAATCTTGCAACTTTTCCTTGCAAGCAACTGACAGTTTTTGGAGCAGGCGAAAAAATACTACTAATTGAAAATGGCTCCGAGTCATCAAAAATTGAGGTAGGACATTATAAAGGAGCCTCATGCGACCCCACTGGAACAAACAGATTGACCGCATGTGTCATGAATTGGAAGAAATAGTTCATCAAATTTTGACAATTTTTTGGACTCAAGGCACTTGAGAGATCGCACAGGTAGGGTATGACTCTCGACATTTTGGTTCTTTGGGATGCATGAAAAGGCCATGCCTAGCATAAACCTGCCCACCCAGACCCATTCACGATGTCGATTTGTGCACATGAAGAACCGAATCAATTCTAGCCAATCCTGCAACTTTTCCTTGCAAGCAACTGACAGTTTTTGGAGCAGGTGAAAAAATACTACTAATTAAAAATGGCTCCGAGTCATCAAAAACCAAGATAGGCCATTGTAAAGGAGCTTGATGCAACCCCATTGGAACAAATAGATTGATCATATGTGTCATGGATTGGAAGAAACAGTTCGTCATATTTTGACAATTTTTTGGACTCAAGGCACTTGAGAGATCGCACTAGTAGGGTATGACTCTCGATGTTTTGGTACTTTGGGATGCATGATAGGGTCATTCCTAGTGTAAACCTACCCACCCAGATGTGCTTGCAATGTTAGTTTGTGCACACGATGAACCGAATCAATTCTAGCCAATCTTGCAACTTTTCCTTGCAAGCAACTACCAATTTTTGGAGCAGGCAAAAAAATGCTACTAATTGAAAATGGGTCCGAGTTGTTGAAAACCGAGATAGCCCATTGTAAAGGAGCCTCACACAACCCCACTATAATAATTAGATCGACCGTATGTGTCGTGGATTGGAAGAAATAGTCCATCATATTTTGACAATTTTTTGGACTCAAGGCACTTGGGAGATCGCACCGGTAAGGTATGACTCTCGATGTTCTGGTGCTTTGGGATGCATGATAGGGCCATGCCTAGTATAAAATTGCCCACCCAAATGCACTAGTGACATTGGTTTGTACACACGATGAACATAATTTGACCATTGCAAGCGTGAGGGTGCTCTCACACCAAACACATTATTGTTTATATTCATATTGTTGATTTTTGTTGTTTATATTCATATTGTTAATTACATATGCAAGTATTCATTTAAATATATAAAAGGGGAGCCACCAAATATAGCGAATACACAATAAATAACTGACTACAAGGAGTTTTTTAGGGTTAATTCAACATTTTAGAAATTTTATCAAATCATATTCCATGATTGCAATGCTTTATATCATATATTTTTGTTGTTTGTATTCATATTGTTGATTACATATGCAAATATTCATTTAAATTTATAAAAGGACAACCACAAAATACAATTAATACAAAATAATAAACTCATTACACATTTATTAGATCGAATATCGATATTTATATATATAAAAAAAGGCATGTCTGCCAAGTCAATACAAGTATTACAAAAATGTGGCATATACCATATCCAAATCGATATACAATAAAAATGTAGAATATATCTACATGTATTGGTCATTCTATGACCAAAACTAACACTATATGATCCTAAACTTGTGGTGGATCATCAAAATCAAGCCTCTTTGATGCAGTATGTGGCTCTACAGATGGTTGCAAAACCATAATTCAAAAGCCAAGTTAGAATTATTTTGTACAAAATAGTTCACAATTAACATCATAACTATGAATTTAACTTTAATTCCTTTGCAATTGAAATGTAGATTACCTCATCGGCTGATCCAGGAGCTAATGTCTTCACTCTCCTCTCCTTGTCACTCTTAGGAGTTTTCTTGAAGACATACTTAAATGGATCCACGTTATGGCATATCGCAAAGGAGTCTATTGTAGATTAAATGTACAATTAATATAATGTACTAACATAAATATATCAAAAACACTTAAAAGCAATAATATAGAGAACAATGATGTACCTATGCTTGAGATGCTTCTCCAATGGACTGAGGATGGCTCACCATCAATGTAGAAACTATCGTTATTACCTATACAAAAAATGTACAAAGATTAAATACAATTAATATAATGATAAGTATTGAAGGTTGAAAACAATTAATTTTACATATCAAACAAAAGTGTACTGGATCCTGAGATACTTCTGCAGTGCAAGTAGGAGGGTTCGCCAATGATGAAATAGGTATGGATATTTCCTATATCAAAAAATTATAAGATTATAATACATCACAAGTTCACATGTACGCGTGCATATAATCATGTGTCAGCCCCAATTTTAAAATTAGAAAATTTTGAAATTTTGGGCTTTGAAATCTTGCGTGTGATAAATGTTGGCCTAGAAAGTTTCCTATCATCCAAGAATGAAATCATGTTGATATAAAGAGTTTCCAAAAACAAAAACTTTTATTTTGTTAGACATCAAGGTAATGAGTATTCATCTCGTTCAAGACAACGTTCCATTTCAAGTACTTGTGGAATCAATTCCAAGTGTGGACAAAGATATGTTGGATTGGTCTTTATTGCCAAATTGACTTGAGTTTCTAACACAAGTTGTGGAAAGTTCATCAAATGCCAATAGCAAGAGAAGGTTAACTCCAATCGGCCTACTGCTGAGCTAAATAAAGAATAAAATAAACCAATTCAATCAACTAACAAGCATACATGAAACTGCCTATGTGGAAAACTTTGACAATAAGAAGGATACACTGACGAGTTAGAGTGAAGGATGAAGGGGTCGATATGTATTTGTGGTAGGTTGGCAATTTCATTCTATTTGCACCATCATCGACAGTTCACCTAAGTTTGCAAAGTTGGAGGTTTGTTAAAACACTTTCGAGTGAAAAATTCATCATCGGCGAGCTGGTTTACTTTCAAAAAAGGCCAATATACTTGCATGTGGCATGTTTCCAAAGTTTCATTTATCCATCAGCAAATTTTGTCTAGTTTCCAAAGGCACTGAAAAACATTTGAAGAAAACTTAATGGTAGCTTGTGCTACTTTTAAAATTCACCAGTATCATTTCAAAACAATTTTGATATTTTGATAATAACTTCTAAGTTGCCGAAGATGTTTATGGTAGAGATAGAAAGAATAAAGGGGTAGCCTTTCCCATTTGTCTCAAGCACTATAGATGTGAGTCAAGTTCAAGAGCAGATGAGACAGAAAAAGCTTTATCCAAGGTCAACTTGTATCCATACTAGATGAGGTTCCCTTTTGATAGCAAGGATTATGTCAAGAACAACTTAAAGTTAGGTCCTGGCTCTTTTCATTTTCCTAATCTTCAAGACTTTTGGGAGGATTGCGAAGATGAGTTCGAGGTTAGAAAAAGAGATTGGACAAGGTTAACTTTGAAGCAAATGAAAGATTTCAAGATGGATTGGACCATAGAAGGCATTGAACATGATGGATCTGATTTGATTGATCCTATCTATTTTGAGCAAGTCCAGTCCCAGCCACTTCCTAGTTTGAATTGGGTAGATCCAGAAATGAGAGATGTTAGAGAAAGAACAAGTTTTGTAATGAAGAATTATGAAGCCTAGATTAAGAAGAAGATTACTCAAATGACTACTACTAGACCAACAAAGGAAACTCCAAGAAGGAAAGGAAGTCAGCTTGAGAGCTCTACGTCACTGCATTCTTACCATACTCTAGCTAGGGATACTCCTTCTTACCAGAATAATCAAGGAAGTGATCGAGATGAAGACCCTCCAAGGAGGAACAATCTTCAGAACACATGTGGTGATGAACCTCGACAAAATAGAAATAAATCTAGAGCAAAAAGCATAGAAGAAGATTCTATTGCGAATCAAGAAAAGGATCAAGTTCCAGTGGAAATTCTGGATGACACAAGATTTGATGATGGAATGCATTCCATATCTCCCTTAGTTCCTAATGAATCCCTATGACAAGAAGCACAACAAAATTTAGTCATGGATTCATCATTTCCAAGCAATCCAAGCGATCAAATTGAAGAAATCAGGGAGGTGACAACAACAATGGTAGCAAGACAAGAAATCATCCAAGAGTCTACAGAAAATTCTTCTTTCCCATGGTTAGAACAAAGTCTATTGAAGAAGAGGAAGGTAGAAAAGCTAGTGGTACCTGAATTTAGTAGCATATCTGATCTCTTTGGAAGAGCTGAAAAACCAAAGAAACTCAAAGTATCCTCAAGAATAAAGACTGATCCAAATTCAAGGAATATGTGCTTAGAGATTGCTCAACCCATATCTAAGAAAGATACAAATGAGGCCACCTCTGCGGACTTTGTTGTGACAAAGATTGATATGGGACCTTCTTCTCATGAGTCTGATATTCAGAAATTTAATGTGATGGCAGCTAGAATGGTGGAGAGAAGTGAAAAGGATAAGCAATCCAAGGATCAATTGAAACAACAAGTGCACACTTTGTCTTCCTACTTGAGATCCGTAGTTGATACCTCCACTATGCCACTAAGTGTAGATCGCCAGCCAATTATATTTACACCAGAAGGAGTAATTGAAAGGAATGTTATGGATAATCTTCAAAAATACCAAGCCTATGGAAAGGTAATTGAAGGTTGGGTAGAAAAGGTCAAAACTCTTGCATGTGATTTCCTAGTTGAAGCAAAATCTATCCATGATGAGGCCTTAATAAAGAAAAATACTATTGAGAAAGACTTGAGGAATGTCAAGAAAGAGGAAATAGCTTGGAAGGAAATTGTGAATGATTTCAAACAAATGATAGAAATTGGAATGGACATCCTTGCAACTGAGAATATCCTACCTAATAATGAAAACGATTATGTAGAAATATGGATAGAAAGCATTAACTAGAAACTAGTGATCATAGATCAAGTTTCATCAGAGTTAGAAAAGATCATGCTTTCATGTGATCAAGTGTGTACCAAACTCCAAGGACAACTCACTGCTCTTTTCCCAGATGTGACATTGATGGAAGATTTGCAGGTATTACAGAATAGCTTCCAGAACATGGTAGATCAACAGCTTTTTAATAGGACAAACTTCAATGAAAATACCATGGAAAGATTGATTGATATTTACTCTTCCTTGAGAATCTCTATGTCTCAGATACTCAGCATGGTGATAGAACTAAGTGGCATTCATAGAAACTTTAAGACATGGAAAATGAGGATAGCCAACATCCTAATTCCCAAAGAAAAATCTGTCACTTTAGCCATCTGACTTTTCAGAATCTTCAGAGACAAAGGACCTGGACAACATAATGTGCCTACAGAATCGACAGCCTCATCGGTAGCACAAGGAGTGAGCTTAGAATAAGTGCAAAGTTGTATTTTGTATAGTCTTTATTTTTGTTGTGTTACTGGCATCATGTTTTCGTCTTTCTTTTTAAATAACTCTCATGATCGAGTTTCGTTTCTCTCATCTCTATTTCTGTATTGTAATAAAAGATAATCTTGGCTCTTTTCATATGAGGTAGTTATCCTAAGTTCTCATTTTGGGTAGTTATTCTAAGTAGTTATTCTTCCCAAAGTTGAGGAAGTTATTTCAAGTAGTTGAGGAAGTTATAAATTAGTTATAAAGGTGGTTAGGGTAGTTACCTCAGGTGGTTACCACTTCGCCTATATATACCTCATTATTCAATGTGAAGGGGGATTCCACTTTTTCACAAGCTTTGTATAAGAGACTTGGATAGTATTAGTCAAGAAATTAAGCAATAGAGATCAATTTGAATGTGTGTTCAACTTATTCTCATGGGTTATTATCAATGTTCTTATGTTTAATTGATGATTACCTAATGCTTTCCCTTTAACATTGAATGTGGAGAAGATTATTTCAAGTTGTGGTATCTCAAACTTGATTATATGGAATTTATTTAAATCTAGATTCATACCTTGTATGGCATTCAATCTTTCTTTATTGTTCGTTCTTTAACATTTTTGAAAAATCCAAATACCCCCATTATACGAGGGAGCTGCCCCTCTCAAACGTAGAGAAGAATTACCATTTCTTTGTGATTCTTCAACTGTTGTGAATGCTTTGTTGCTAATTACAGGGCAAAACAAAGTTTTTCAAGAAGGTTTCTTAAAGCAACAAATCCGTTTACCAACAAATTTTTGGCAACTCTGCTGGGGATTCGAAATCGAAACAAGAAGACAGTCGCTTTGATATTGTTTTTACTTTCCTATCATGAAACAAGATGGTTCTTCCGCATGAGAACCTCTTCCCTATGCTACAACCAAATCTTGATTGGATTCATGCAAAGCAAGAAGATATACTTTCGTAATTGGATACTTTAGCTTGGAGGAATAGAAGAAGTAGGGCTGAATATCAAAGAGTAAGTGCTATATTGGCAGAAGAAGAAAGACAAGCTCAGAATCTAGTGGTGGTCCATGAAAGAATAGTGGAAAGATTTCCTCGTGTGTTCTTGATTCAGCAACCAAATGAAAGACAACCTAGAATATGACAAATTGATCCAGAATACTAACAAGTGCATCAAGTGTTGGTGGAAGAAGTTGAATTATTACTTTCTTAGGAGAGAACATCATAGACAAGAACTTATTATCATTAAGAGAATTTTTGACAAAATATTTGATGTATGCAAGACCAGTACAAGCAAGGTAATTAGCAAGCATGCTGGCAAGCAAAAGGTATACTAGAGGTGATAGAAGCAAGGGTATCATTGACCCTGATTTTGCTAAACTATACAAGGTTGATTTTTCCACACCTTCTACCACTTATAAAAAGAAAGTTAAGTCTACTAGTAGACCTTCTTTGCCAAAGAAAGCAAGTGCTCCTTCCTCATTTTTCCAAGCCTTAACTTTACTTCCTCCTCTTGTTATTAACTTTACACAACCAATCATGGCTCATCCACAACTAGTTCCATGGGGTGCTGCCATAGGCCCTCTAGCTTTAGGAAATCAATTGCATGATTTACCAATAGGTTCAAGGAAGCATCTTCCGAAGTTCTCAGGAGATGGAAAAGTCACTACAGAAAATCATATTAGTGCTTTCTTTACTGCATGCGCAATCCTCTGAGTTTAGTATGAGGATGTTTCTATACGACTTTTTGTTGAAACTCTAATTGATGCCATAGCTGAATGGTTTAATTAGTTACCATCCGGTTCCATTACTAATTGGGCGACTCTGTTACAAAAATTTGAAGAAAGATTTAAAACTATAGATGATGGTCATTTACTTCTTGCTCAATTAACCCAAATGAAGAAAGAAGTGCATGAACCTATGAGAGAATTTGTGGCTCGTTTCAACAAAATAGTCAATAAATTAGCAGCTGATAAGAGGCCTATGGAAGAAAATCAAAAATGTTTCTTCATTAATGTACAATCTCCTGACATTAGTTTCCAAATAAGAAGAGGATGAGTAGCTGATCTCGCTACAGTACAAAGGTTAGCCATTGAAGTTGAAGATGACCTACTAAGTGCTGGAAAGTGGAATAAAGAATTACAAAAAGGAGAAATTCAACAAACCAATCCTACACCTACCGATCCAATGATTCAAAATCTAGCTAATGATTTACTTCAATTGAAGAAGCAATTACCACAGAATCCACCACCTATGTATCAAGATATTCCTAGAAGGAATTATATTCCATATCAACAAAACCGGCAACCAAAGCTACCAGCTCCAACACCAAGGTTGGCGATTGAGAATCCATCTACAAGTACTTGTCAAACTACTGCAATGTGTTATTTTCATCTCACAACAGACCATGATGGAGCCTCATGTCCTGAGATGACTAGGTTTATGCAGATGAACCAGACCAGTGAAAACATTGAAGAATATGTTGAAGATGAAACTAATCAACAGTTTGGTCCACCTACAGTTAACTTTTTAGAATATGAATCTAGCGAGGAAAACGAGAAAGATAGTGACATAAATAATCATTCATGTAATGTGTTTACAAAGAATTGGTGCCAGAAGCTCAAGGAGAAAGCTAAGTTAGCTACAAAAGATAAAGAGGTGGATGAGGTTCCTAAGCAAATTCTTTCTAGGAAACAAAGTAAAGAAGAACTAGGATCATCAAGAAAAGCTGATAAAGAAGTTGAACATGGTGATTCCTCTTTTGAAGATTCTTTTGATTTCATTGAATATTGTAAAAAGACTAAGGTGCAAATTTCTCAATTTGAGTATCTTAAGAAGAATCCACAACAATTGGATAAATTGGTGCATTGTATCAAAAAGGATTACAAGAAACCTCACTCAGACGTACATCAAGAATCAAGTGAGAGTTTTGATGATGATGAGCAAGATGAGTCTATTACAAGGGAATCATCTCTTGTTGCCACTTCCTTTTCTAATAAACCAGACCCTTTCTATATTTCCTTGTACATTGTTGGTTGTAAGTTGAGTAATTGTATTATAGATTCTGGTGCTTTTGATAATGTAATGTCTTCCAAAGTTGCTCATGCACTAGGCCTATCTTTAAATAAACCTACTGGTAAAGTGTTCTCAATGGAATCAAAGCAAGTACCTTTGGTCGGACAAATTAAGGATTCTCAAGTCATTTTAGCTGCTCATCCTCAAAAGAAGTTGAAACTTAACATCTTGGTTGCCGATATTCCAGCTAGCTATGGTATGCTCTTAAGCCATAGTTTTTGTAAAGATTTGGGTGGAGAAATTCAATTAGATTGGTCACATGCCTTGATACCTCTTGGCAACAAGAAAGTTAGATTGGACCCTGAACCCAAAGCCAAATACACAGTTCTCAAATATGATGATCCAAGAGCTGAAATATTATATGTTGAGACTGGCCCAGGTACATATATGATCTCATCAAAGAAGGAGAATGTTCTTAAAATTTTGGCTCCTGACATATCCTCAGAACTTTGGGTAATGCAATTTGATGGAAGTTCTTCATCTTCCGGTTCAGGTGCTGGTGTGGTGTTGATATCTCCTCAAGGAGAAAAGTTTCCTAAAGCTTACAAGCTCGCATTTGATAGTACCAATAATACGGCAGAATATGAAGTTTTTCTTCTAGGTTTGGAACTTGCCAAAGAAAAAGGAATCAAGAAGTTACAAGTTATGGGAGATGCTGAACTAGTTGTCAACCAAGTGAGAAGTCAATATTAGACTAAGAATAAAAGGCTCAAGTCTTATGAAAACAAAGTATGGGATAAGATCGAAAGTTTTGATGCTTTCTCCATACAAGCCATCCCAAGAGAACAAAATACAAAGGTAGATTCTCTTGCCGTTTCAGCCTCTTTATTACTGCCCCATCCTGAGTTTGAGAAAGACTTGTATATAGTGGAGATGATCTACCGACCCAGTGTGCCAGATAATAATCAAAATTGCCAAGTTTTTGATGATGATAAGCATATCATCTCATTTTTGGAGGGCACCAGAACCTTCTCAAATTTGTCCTTTGATGGTAATCATGCTTTGACAAGCTAACAAAATATAAAAGAAGAAGATAAAGAATCAGAGATTTTGCAACTAAAGGAAAATACTATTCATAAGAGATTAGTCACTCTTTAGAGTCTCTTTGATAAGAATGATCAGTTTGTAAAGAATGATGAAAAGAAGCCCTCAAGTTCTCCAGATATAGAAAAAGTAAATATTGGTTTTGAAAATGATCCCAAGATGGTTTTAATTGGAAAATGCTTGACCCACAAAGAAAGAAAAGTCATCATTGATTTGTTGAATAGCTATATTGATGTATTCGCATGGTGCTATGATGATCTCAAAGTGTTTATGAATGGCGAATTTAAGCATCATATTCCTCTTAAGCCTGATTCACCCCCATTCAGGCAAAAACAAATGCAATTCAACCCAAAGATAGCAAATGCAATTTTTGCGGAAGTAGATAAAATGTTAAAGGCTAAAATCATTTACCCAATCCATCATTCCACATGGGTTGCAAACATAGTGCCTGTCAGAAAGAAGAATGGTGAGATAAGAATTTGTGTTGATTTTCACAATCTCAATCAGGCATCTCTTAAAGACAACTATCCCTTACCAGTAATGGACCATCTCCTTCAAACTGTCTCTGGTTCTGAGATGATGTCGATGCTTGATGGTTTTTCTAGATATAATCAAATTGGTGTAGAACAAGATGATCAGCATAAGACAGCTTTCACTACTCCGTGGGGAACCTTTGCCTATAACCGTGTGCCTTTCGATTTGATTAATGCTGGTGCCACCTTTCAATGTGCAATGGATCTTTCTTTTGGTGACTTAAGAAATAAAATTATTGTTGTATATCTAGATGATTTAACCATCTTTTCCAAGAAGCGAGAAGAACATGTTTATCATTTGGAGTGTGTGCTACAATGTTGCAAGCAACAAGGTATTTCATTGAATCCAAAGAAATCCATTTTTGGAGTGACAGAAGGGAAATTGTTAGGTCACATTGTTTCGAAAGAAGGTATTCATATTGATCTAGAGTGAGTCAAAGCCATTTAGCAGTTACCGTTACCTTCCAGTAAGCCTGGTGTTCACTCTTTCTTTGGCCAGATTAAGTTTATAAGGAAGTTCATTCCTAATTTCTCAGAAATTACAAAGTCCATTGTTGAGATGATTAGAGGTGATGCCACATTCAAGTGGTCAGATGAAGGAAAAAGGGCTTTCAATCAGATCAAGCCGGCCATTGCGGATGCACCTACATTGGTTTATCCAGATTTCTCCAAAGATTTCAATGTATATTGTTATGCTTCTGACTCTACATTATCCGCAATATTGACCCAACATCATAATGAAAACATTGAAGCACTGATTTCTTTTATGAGTATTCCACTGAAAAAGCATGAATTGAAGTATTCTCTAGTTGAAAAGCAAGATTATGTAGTGGTCAAGGCTATGAAGCAATTTTTCTTTTATGTTCTAAATTCTCATTCTATAGTGTATGTTCCAGATACTGCAGTGAAGACCATACTCACACAACAAAAAATTGGTATGAGCAAGCGAGCCTCTTGGATTGCAAAGGTTCAAGAGTATGATATCGATATCAAACCAACCAAGCTTGTTCATGGGCGTGGGTTGTGTAAGCTAATAGCTGAGAATAATTCTAATGGGAATGTTACTCAAGAGTCTGAATTACCTTTGGTTTTATTTGTCAGCACCACAGATGAGTGGTTTTCTAACATAGCACATTTTCTCACATATGGAGAATGTCCTGCTCATCTCACCCCTAGGGAGAAACGGACTATCAAGTTGAAAGTTGCTAAATATATTATTTGGGGTGATGTTCTTTACAAAAAAGGAATAGATGGCACATTTCTCAAGTGTGTAGACAAAGAACAAAGAAAGAAGCTCCTTCAGTTCTTTCATAATGAAGCCTGTGGAGGACATTTTTCTTCCTCAGTAACGGCCTTCAAAATATTAAGAAATTGCTATTATTGGCCTGGAATGTTCAAAGATACGGATGAGTGGGTAAAGAGATGTGATTCATGTCAACAATTTAAGGGAAGAGTACAACTTGCTGCCCTACCTTTGAAACCTATGATTATTGAAGAACCATTTCAGTAGTGGGGACTAGATTTTATCGGTCCAATTCATTCTCTTTCCAGTGCGGGTCATACACACATCTTGGTAGCCACTGATTATTTCACCAAGTGGGTTGAAGCAGCTCTAGTTAGACAAACAACATTAGAAGTAGTTTGTGACTTCATCAAACAAAACATTCTTGTAAGATATGGAGTTCCGCATAAAATTATCACCGATAATGCTACCAACTTCTCTTCTTATGAAATATCGGCTTTCTATTACAAGTATGGAGTTATACTTTCACATGCATCTGACTATTATCCTCAGGGAAATGGTCAAGCTAAAGCAAGCAATAAGAATATCATCACTATTCTCCACAAGTTAGTCGATAAAAATTGGAGAACGTGGCATAAGTATCTATATGAAGCACTGTGGGCTGATCGTACTATGAAGAAGCGGGCTATCAAGATGTCTCCATTCAAATTATTTTTTGGTGCGGAAGATAGATTACCTATTCCATTGGAGTTAGCTTCTCTTAAGTTGCAAGAGGTAGTCGAAAATCATGAGTTTAAAGATGCATTGGAAAAACGAATATTGTACTTAACCAAGATGGAAGAACAGAGAGAAATAGTGGTGGATAGAATCAGAGAACATCAAATGTGAGTGAAAGAATTGTTTGACTGGAAAGCAAGGGAAAGATCTTTTCAAGTTGGTGATCTTGTCCTATTATGGGATAAACAAAGAGAGCCGAAAGGAATGCATGGTAAATTTGACTCGCTTTGGAGAGGGCCTTTTCAAATCAGACAAGTTTGTGGTGAAAACTCATTCTTCTTGGCCTATATGGATGGAACATACTTGTCCCTTCCTTACAACGGGCAACATTTGAAACTTTATAATCAGTAGGGCGGATTCGCCTTCGTCTATGTACATAAGTTAGATAGGTGTTTGTCTTTGTCCCAATTTTGGTTTGTTGTGTGGTTTTCTTCGCTCCTAGTTTTTGCATCCAGTTGGTCCTTTGCATGCTTTATCCTTTCATTCCTCATGCTTCTTTCCCAATGGATAAGGTACCAGTCTGTGAATCAGAGATTTTGGGTTCATCCTGTGTCTCTTGTGATCCTTGTCCCCAGTCAGAGCCATCTGTTAGCCCCAATTTTAAAATTAGAAAATTTTGAAATTTTGGGCTTTGAAATCTTGCGTGTGATAAATGTTGGCCTAGAAAGTTTCCTATCATCCAAGAATGGAATCATGTTGATATAAAGAGTTTCCAAAAACAAAAACTTTTATTTTGTTAGACATCAAGGTAATGAGTATTCATCTCATTCAAGACAACATTCCATTTCAAGTACTTGTGGAATCAATTCCAAGTGTGGACAAAGATATGTTAGATTGGTCTTTATTGCCAAATTGACCTGAGTTTCTAACACAAGTTGTGGAAAGTTCATCAAATGCCAATAACAAGAGAAGGTTAACTCCAATCGGCCTACTGTTGAGCTGAATAAAGAATAAAATAAGCCAATTCAATCAACTAACAAGCATACATGAAACTGCCTATGTGGAAAACTTCGACAATAAGAAGGATACACTGACGAGTTAGATTGAAGGATGAAGGGGCCGATATGTATTTGGAGTAGATTAGCAATTTCATTCTATTTGCACCATCATCGACAATTCATCTAAGTTTGTAAAGTTGGAGGTTTGTTAAAACACTTTCGAGTGAAAAATTCATCATCAGCAAGCTGGTTTACTTTCAAAAAAGGCCAATATACTTGCATGTGGCATGTTTCCAAAGTTTCATTAATCCATCAGCAAATTTCATCTAGTTTCCAAAGGCACTGAAAAACATTTGAACAAAACTTAATGGTAGCTTGTGCTACTTTTAAAATTCACCGGTATCATTTCAAAACAATTTGATATTTTGATAATAACTTCTAAGTTTCCGAAGATGTTTATGGTAGAGATAGAAAGAATAAAGGGGTAGCCTTTCCCATTTGTCTTGGGCACTATACATGTGAGTCAAGTTCAAGAGCAGATGAGACAGAAAAAGCTTTATCCAAGGTCAACTTGTATCCATACCAGATGAGGTTCCCTTTTGATAGCAAGGATTATGTCAAGAACAGCTTAAAGTTAGGTCCTGGATATTTTCATTTTCCTAATCTCGAAGTCTTTTGGGAGGATTGCGAAGATGAGTTTGGGGTTAGAAAAAGAGACTGGACAAGGTTAAATTTGAAGCAAATGAAAGATTTCAAGATGGATTGGACCATAGAAGGCATTGAAGATGATGGATCTGATTTGATTGATCCTATCTATTTTGAGCAAGTCCAGTCCTAGCCACTTCCCAGTTTGAATTGGGCAGATCCAAAAATGAGAGATGTCAGAGAAAGAACAAGTTTTGTAATCAAGAATTCTGAAGCCTAGATTAAGAAGAAAATTACTCAAATGACTGCTACCAGACCAACAAAGGAAACTCCAAGAAGGAAAGGAAGTCAGCTTGAGAGCTCTACGTCACTGCATTCTTCCCATACTCCAGCTAGGCATACTCCTTCTTACCAGAATACTCAAGGAAGTGATGGAGATGAAGACCCTCCAAGGAGGAACAATCTTCAGAACACATGTGGTGATGAACCTCGACAAAAGAGAAGGAAATCTAGAGCAAAAGGAATAGAAGAAGATTCTATTGTGAATCAAGAAAAGGATCAAGTTCCAGTGGAAATTCTAGATGACACAAGATTTGATGATGGAATGCATTCCATATCTCCCTCAGTTCCTATTGAATCCCTACGACAAGAAGCACAACAAAATACTTTAGTCATGGATTCATCATTTCCAAGCAATCCAAGCGATCAATTTGAAGAAATCAGAGAGGTGACAACAACAATGGTAGCAAGACAAGAAATCATCCAAGAGTCTACAGAAAATTCTTCTTTCCCATGGTTAGAACAAAGTCTATTGAAGAAGAGGAAGGTAGAAAAGCTAGTGGTACCTGAATTTAGTAGCATATCTGATCTCTTTGGAAGAGCTGAAAAACTAAAGAAACTCAAAGTATCCTCAAGAATAAAGACTGATCCAAATTCAAGGAATATGTGCTTAGAGATTGCTCAACCCATATCTAAGAAAGATACAAATGAGGCCACCTCTGCAGACTTTGTTGTGACAAAGATTGATATGGGACCTTCTTCTCATGAGTTTGATATTCAGAACTTTAATGTGATGGCAGCCAGAATGGTGGAGAGAAGTGAAAAGGATAAGCAATCGAAGGATCAATTGAAACAACAAGTGCACACTTTGTCTTCCTACTTGAGATCCATAGTTGATACCTCCACTATGCCACTAAGTGTAGATCGCCAACCAATTATATTTACACCAAAAGGAGTAATTGAAAGGAATGTTATGGATAATCTTCAAAAATACCAAGCCTATGGAAAGGTAATTGAAGGTTGGGTAGAAAAGGTCAAAACTCTTGCATGTGATTTCCTAGTCCAAGCAAAATCTATCCATGATGAGGCCTTAATAAAGAAAAATACTATTGAGAAAGACTTGAAGAATGTCAAGATAGAGGAAACAGCTTGGAAGGAAATTGTGAATGATTTCAAACAAATGGTCTTATGTTTAATTGATGATTACCTAATGCTTTCCCTTTAACATTGAATGTGGAGAAGATTATTTCAAGTTGTGGTATCTCTAACTTGATTATATGGAATTTATTTAAATCTAGATTCATACCTTGTATGGTGTTCAATCTTTCTTTATTGTTCGTTCTTTAAAATTTTTGAAAAATCCAAATACCCCCATTATACGAGGGAGCTGCCCCTCTCAAATGCAGAGAAGAATTACCATTTCTTTGTGATTCTTCAACTATTGTGAAAGCTTTGTTGCTAATTACAGGGCAAAACAGAGTTTTTCAAGAAAGTTTCTTAAAGCAACAAATCCGTTTACCAACATCATGAAATCAAGAAAATAAAGTAGAGATACATACCTCCACCTTCTCTTGATCCATAGGTGAATCAGGTGCATTCAACATATCCACAAAGCTCAATGACCGTTGTACATGTGAAATAGACAAAAAACACTAATCAATCTACAAACCCCAACTAGTACTTGATTTGAACATTTTCAAACAATTGTACAACTAAAAATGTGTTCAATTACCTTCTTCACATGTTTTGGCATCTTCGAGGAATTCTTTTTCTTAGGATGAGCCATAGACCTGAAGGGGGTACCCTAAAAACTCAAAATTAACATGAGATATTAGTATAGATAATAAATTAAACATAATTTTAAAAATCTAAAATGAAATGACTTGCATATTTCATCAAAACAATACATAAAAAGAGTTGTACAAAATATGATACCGTATAGCCTTGTAGGCCAAAATCGATGGCTAAGAGTGTGATGTCATCAATCTGGGACATTTCGTCCCTTGTCAACACCTACAAACCAGAAATTGGACCAAGCATTAAAGATAGTTAGTATATCTTGTATTTTTTTGAATTCAAAGTGTACTATTCTATTTTAAAATGTTACAAAATTTATACCTCAAGCATCAAAGTTGCAGCTATGGTAACTGGGGGAGGGGTATGGGATACCGCTACTGCATCCTGAAATGCATATTATTTGTCTCATTTTAAATCAATGTATAAATGAAAATTCATTTATGTAATTACTAATTTAAAGTGACTGATAAATAAAATGTTATGAATTCAAATCAACACACCTGTGTCTGTGGCTCATGGGCAAACACCATGTCCATCAACTCATCTATCAACGTGACATCCTCAACCATGTGAGCCTGACATCTACAACCGCAAATAATGCACAGATGATATGAGTATCCATCTACACTGGCTGCATCATCTATCCCCGAGCATACCCCCGAGCAACTAACACACATATACTTGATGGGCTCTCTGTCACCCTCTAACGACTCATCATCCAATATAATAGGGTGTGCTAATGACATCCCATGCTGGATGATGGCACCAATCAATGATGTGGCCGCCTAAAGAGTCTATAGCTCCATCGACTCTTTCAGCTCTAATGGGACAGCCTGATGCACCTTGGGTTTGGGTGCTAGAGGGTGGCGACTCTTCGCAGCTAATCGCCTAAGGGCTCCAGGTCTATCTTGGGTAGAGCCACCACCTCTACCATGAAACTCTCTCATGTCAAAATAGTTTGGCCACACATTGAGCACAAACTAACAATATATTTTTCTCAAAAAATATAATGGCACCTCATAATTATTACAAGGTGGATCATCAAAGACCATCCACTACCTCTGCCAAAAAAGATTCTTCATCTGCGCATTGGTACACCAATGTATGGAAACCTCTTTGCATTAAGAGGTAATTACTGACCAGTTTTTGGATCAACAAAAAGGGCACATATTTGTTGTTTAGAAATATTTTTGTTTTTTACTCCATCATATGATAGCCCATTGGCATAGAATTGATGACACCTATCCCTAAAGCTTCCCCATTTGGTAATTTCTGTGGAAACAACTATGGCACCACTAGCTAATGTTTCTAGGCTAGTGGTGAGGGATTGATAATGGTCAAATTCAGAAGTTTTCAATTTTACAATCAATCTATTGATTTTAGACGTATTTTGTCCTAACTGATTAATTAATTCTTCCCGTGTTTCGGCTGTGTGGTCAAAAGGAGGAATTGGGAGTTGTTCTTGTGTGTTTTCAAGAGGTGCATTTGGTTATTCTTGTGGGTTTTTAGGAGGTGCATTTGGTTGTTCTTGTTCTGGATAGAAGAATCTGGTTTTTGAAACAAAAAATGAAAAAACCTAATCAAAATTAATAAAATTAAAATCAAAATGTATAACAAATTGCATAAATTGGAAAGAAAGATAAAAATAAACAAAAACTAACCTTGATCCATAGCCCGGAGGACAAATTTAGCACCCCGTTCGCAGTTTAGGTGAGAAAATAGGGAAAAAACGAAGTTAAAAATGCGGTTTACGGGTAAATGAGACCCAATTTTTTAAAAAAAACATTTTTAACCAGGCACCGTGTACACGGTTTTATTTGGATTATTAGCGCATACATGCTCATTTTCCTAGGCATAGCGCATATGCGCTCATTTTCCTAAAAGCAGCGCATACGTACTACCTTTTCTAGGCTCGGGAAGAACAAACCTAAGCGTGTACACAAGAATTTAAAATTTTAAAACTGCGTATGCACTACCTATTTTTCCAAGTTTTTTTTGGGTGGTGTCCACTTTTTTGACCACCATCTTTGTGCACACACCCAGGTGTCTTATTAGAAAAAAAAATTGTGTGAGGAGAATGGCTATTTTCTCTCTGTAGAAATTCTTAGGAGTTTTAAACGAGAATGAAGTTCGCCAATGTAAGGAACCTAACTATTTTGCCTTATATTTGTTTTTAATAAATGGTTTCTTTAAGAAGGACGCTAAATGCTTTAGATTATTTCACATAGAATGTGATGCTCTGTTATGTTTCTAAAGTTAATGGCAGGGACCCTAAAATTTGATGTCCATTTTGACTTTTAGTTATTTAAAAGGGCTTTTAGAGCAGATATTTTGTACTTTTTTGAATCTTCTGTTAATATCTTGTAAACCCTTAGAATTTTTTTTGTAATACAGTAAGGTGAACAATTTTTTTTTCGGTTTTTTCTTTTAAATAGTTTTTTCATGGTAAGCAACCTGTATTTTTAGAGGCGCCTCTAAATGTTAAGCAAATCCTTGGAAGTTTAGAGGATTATTGTGGATTTTTTTGTTAAGGCTTTGTTAAATATTGTTGTGTATTTACCTGTTTGTAGCGGTTTTATAGTGACTGATGATTTTGAGTTGTTTGTGAACATTTTGCAAATCTCTAAATTTCTTTTTTTTTGGAAAAAGGGGTAAAGATTTATTCAAAAATCATAGAATTACAAAGGCCTTAGGCCCACCAAGAAAGCAACAATAACTAAAAGGATCCTAAAAGAACCACCACTACAAAGTCCAATGACCATAGCAATAGATCCGATCGTTGGATTTCCAATGATAATACCTCTTCGGAAAGCCCTCAAAAAGATGACATTGTAGAGATAGCCACTTTGGAATTACACCAAAAACCAGGCTCATCTAGAGTTATGAAGGGCCTCAAAAATGACAATGAAAATGAAACAAACATAAAAGGGAAATTGATCCTACACCACTGGGTGCTCTTGCATCATCCTGTCTTCTAGCATTAACTTGTCTAAAGTTTCAAGATAATCAGGAGGTATACCATCCCTTCCACTAAAATCCCAACCATGAACATGCTCTAAAGCCCACTTGGCCAAACAATCAGCCACTCTATTCCACTCCCTGGGAATATGACAAAAGGAGACAAATTCCAATGTATTACACATTTGTAAAATCTGTCTGACCACGGAAGCTAATTGCCAACTCACATCATTCAAATTTTGTTGGTTCAACATGTCCACAACAATCTAAGAATCTGACTCATAAATAATCTTCCTCCATCATAAAGAACAATCCCACTCAACAACAATCTTAATAGCTAGGGCCTCCATAAGATTGTTAGAGTGTTGCCCAATAGAGAAGAAAAAAACTACACAACCATCATCACCTCTACCTATACCTCCAATACCTACATGTCCAGGATTCCCATGGGAAGAGCCATCTATATTAATTTTTGAGATTCCCATGGGAGGGGAATCCACCTTCCATCTCTACTTATCTGTTGCTTTGCATGTCGACATCTATTTCCAGAAGCATGGTACATTTTAATGTTCTTCAATTGCAGATTCCTTACAATAGCATAATCACCCGGATCAACATTTTTAGACAAATTGCACTTAGCTGAGATTGTCTCCTAAAGCCTATTAACTATCTTTTGTCATAGCTAAGGACTCCCTATATGTGAATCAAAAAAGATCCTTCGATTCCTTTCTAGCCATAAATTCCAGATAATAAGAGCTGGCCCAATAGCCAAGGCCACTTGAAGAAAATAGGTCTTTGCTAGGGGTCTACCCAATCTATCCCAAAATTCAATTACGTAGGTAGCATGGAAACAAGCATGTTGCCAAGCCTCCCACCACATGTGCCAAATCTCCCTAGAGAAAGGGAATAGAAAAAACAAGTGGGAGCAATTTTCCTCATTACGCATACAAAGATAACAGATAGATGGTCCCTAGAAGCCTCTCTTACGAAGATTCTCCCATGTGAGGCATTTCCTCTAAGCAACTAGCCATAAGAAGAAATTACATTTCAACCAAGAGAAGCTATTCCAAACCTTCTTCCACTAGGGAACATCCATCAAGCCATGCAATTTCCTATCAAGCTGAGCATAACCTTCAGCAATAGAAAACTTGCCTTCTAGTAGAGGATAACCACTTGTAAATCCAATGATTAACCTTACAATGAGATTTATCCAAAATTCCTTGCCAAAAATCTTCATGTTGAACCCCCAAATCTAAATGAATCTCGAGGTACAACAAAGGAAGCGATCCCATCTAAAATATGAGGATCCTGGCAATCCTATTCTGAATAAGCTGAGGGGTGTTAAAGAAATATATGGATGATTTATCTTCATTAATTTTCTGACCTGAGGCTTTGCAATAGATATCCAAAGCTCTCCTAAAATTCATCATATCATTGATTTTGGCTCTGCCCATCAAACCTATTTCATCCACAAAATGAAGATGGGAATAGGGAGGTAGAGCACTACTCCAACTCTAGCCCTGAATAAGACCATGTCTCACCTAGGAAGTTAGAAATCTGCTAAGAACTTCAACCATGAGAATAAATAAATAGGGAGATAAAGGGTCCCCTTGCCGAAGCCCCCACCAAGCACTAAACAATTCTGAGGGTTCCCCATTAATAAGATTTGAGAAAGAGGTAGAAGTCGCACAACTAAGAACCCAATTCACCCACTCTTCTCTAAAGCCAAAAGCCAAAAGGATCTTCTGTAATAAATCCCAACTCACCCTATCATAAGCTTTGGCCATGTCAAGTTTAATAAACATAGCCTTCTCCTTAGAGGAAGCCATCGAATGAATAGCCTCCATCTGACTTGGTCCTACTGAGCTCCACAATCATCCCTTTATCCCTAATTTGACGCATAACCTCATCTAGCTTGGGTTGAGCTATCATCTTGTGTCTATGTAGGTTCCCATAACATTATTTATTCCACCTCTTCAGCCTATATTTTACATGTTGTAATCTCTTCCCTAAGGAGTACATAGGCTGCCTATGGCCAGGCAGCCCTTCATAACACCAATCAACCATAAGATCCCTCAATGAATGATCATAAAGCCACATCAATTAAAATTTGAAAGAGGGATTTTTGGAGGTTCTAAAAGATGTAATAGAAATCTTAATAGGCCAATGATCAAAACCCTTCCAACCAAGAATTTCTGAACTGGCAGACCACCTATCATGCACCCAAAAGAAGGAAACCAAAAATCTATCAAGTCTTTTAGAGATAGCCTCAACAACACTCCTCCTATTATTCCATGTAAGGACACCATTAATTGGCTTCACATCAATGAGATTCAAGAGACCAATATTATCTCTGAGTAAATTTGAGGAAGGATCAAGCTTGAATAACCCACCTCGCTTTTCCTCCAAACTTGTAAGGACACTAAAATTTCTGGCCAAAATCCAAGGGAGAAAAGGCTCCTGAGCCCAAACAAGATTTATGTGAACCCAAAGATGAGACTTACCCACAAGATCAGTAGGAGCATAAATATTAGAGAAGAGGCATCTTTCTCTAGTCTCAAAGCTAGAAGCAACCATAAAAATCGAAGACTTGCTAGAAAACCACCACAAAAGGGAAAATTTCCTTGGGTTCCAAAAGGAAGCAACCCCCCTTGAATTGCCATGAGAGGTAACTCCTTGCCAAAGGCCTTGGGGCCAGACATGAAAAGCACAACTGGTTAAACCATCCACTGAAAGCTTGGTTTTCTGAATAAAAACAACATCAAGAGACTCAGAGTCAATTAATCTACGAACAACCTTTTGCCTAGGGATATTGTTCAACCCCCTTACATTCCATGAGAGCACAATCATTTATGTGGTTGAGAGAAGTGGGAATAAGTGGGCTTCACAGACCCCAACTCAACCAAAGTATCACCAATAAGCTTAACCTTTTCCTGATCTGTTTTTCATCCACTCCTTAAAGCTTTGTCTAAAGAACCCTTTTTGAGGATCTTCTGCTGCAAGACTAAAACAGGTGGGGCTTTGTTACTCTTCACTGAACCTGAGGCCACTATAGAGGAAGGAGGAGTAGATTCCATGACCACTGCACCTTCAGGGACTTGTGACTCACTAAGATCTCTATTGACCTGAACATGGGAAGGCAATTCCTTAAACATTTGAACATCTTGTTGATTCTCCAAAGATAGTGGCCCGACCCTCTTTCTTGGAATCCCCATCTAGCACCTCATGCTGAAATTGGGCACCCAAGGACATTTCAATTGGAACTCCTTCCTCTTGGACCAAATCCTCTAGAACCTCAAACCTATCTAGGGTGACAACATTTTTCCTATCCAACCAGGTTCTCTTCTTTCCCTTGTCTTTATTTCAAGGTTTCAAAGGAATGAAGCCATCTTTATCAGCAGGACCATTAGGCATAGGGGATTTCCCCTTATCTTCCCCCAAAACAAAGTGACAAGGATTAGAAACAACCAGTTTAGAAGATTTATGTTTGGGACATCTCTGTTGTAAATGACCATATTCATGACAAATTCTACATCTAAATGGAGGGGTCTCATAGTCCAACTATTGGATCCAAGAAGATGTCCCCAAACAAATTTCCATAGAGTCTAGCAAAGGATTATTTAAATCAACTTCTACATATATAAGAGCATAGGAAATTACCTTTCAATCTTGAGTTTGTGAAGCCGAACCCATAGGTTTACCAAGAAGCAGTGAGATTGAGTACAAAATATGTTCTCTCCAAAATTCCAATGGAAGCCTCAGCAATTGAATCCACATGAGAACATGAGAGGGAAGCTCCTTAGTAGAATTAAATCCAATATGCCAAGGTTTGATAAAGAGTACCACCTGGATGAAAAAATAAGGGCCACCCTCAAAAGCCTTGTTCTTGTCTGCCAGGTTGGAAAAAATAACCAGAAAATAGTTATTGGCTACCATAAGTAGCTCCATGTCTCCTTTAGGATTCCAAACACGACATGCCCAAGACTCTAAAATAGGTATAGAGAGGCGAAGATCGATAAATTTGTATATGAGAGCATGATTGCACCAATATTCAACATCCTCTGAAATTTGCTCAGGTTGAATAACCAGAACTGGACGATCTTAGTATCTCTCCAAACAACCATTCACGTTTTTCATGCGAAAAGGCTCTTTCAAAGAATAACTGTTTGCCCGTGATTGGGAGTGACCAATGTGTTCCTTTCCACATGCATGCATCAAATGTGATGGATCTGCCATATCGAGATCTCCAAAGACCATCTAAGTAGAGGACAATCCTCTATTCTCCATGGATCCAGAGAAAATACCAAAAGAAGAAAAAGAAGAGGGGAGGAAAACCCAACCCCAAAACCCCATACACCCCAACAACAAACCAAATCATAAGAAATAGAAAAGGGTTGCAAAAAAACCCTGCGATAGCCCAGAAAACCCAACCATCAGCAAGCAAAAATCAACCCCCAGCAAGCAAGAAACCCCCACTGCAATGAAGCAAGAAGAGCATGGGACACAGGCTAGGGCACGTTGGCCCTAGCACGACACCCATGCACACGCAAAGTCGTTGTTTCCCAGATCACTGAAATTTTTACCAAAGAGATGATATTTATTTATTTAATATTTTCTGACATAAGTCTGGATTGTTTGTGGTAAACCCTTGTAAATTTAGGGGAATATTGTAAAGGATATATTTGAGTCTTTTAGATTAGGATATTTTAACTAGCACTTCAAGATTTTAGATGTCCTTAGTTTAACTGTTTGCATTTTTTTTTTTGGAATATTTGGAATGTTTATAGAATATTTAGAGCTCTATTTTAGTTATAAATATATCTTTGATAAAATATTAATATATATTTTCTATATAGTATATAATTAAATTTAATATTAGATTAAAAATAAATATTACTATTATATTTAAGTCTATATACACAATAATATAATTAAAATTATTATATTAAGATTTTGTTGAGCTTTCTCATTCTTTATATAGGATTTATCAAAGGATTTTTGTTCAGATACAAACTTGATTCCCTAATAACATTAATTTTGTGGTGCCTTATGGAGCGCGGACTTGACAAAAGTCTACACCTATAGCTCTAGATAACATGGTTGTGTAAAGAAATTTCATCATGCTACATATCATCACATGTTTTGTGCCACCACGATCTATAGATTAAAAAAAAAATCTACTAAAAAGATGCTTCTTAATCACATGTTCTCTATCATCCTACTTATTAAGGATCTATTGATTACTAAGATCGTTGTTTTCCTGCCTCCCATGGGCATAGTGCAACTGGTTAGAGGTCTTTGTGTACTGATTAGGAAATTATGAATGAAAGGGTAAGAACCCCAATCCACCCTTGAGAACCTTACTCACACTCCTATTCTGACTTAGAACATGCAATCTTTTCTTGGATTGTCTTGAGCTTTGCCCACCATTTTCACAATGATTAAAGTTTTAAACATATTACTAAGATTGGCATTATCAATGACAATGATCTTCTCAACAATGCTTCCTCCTAAAATTTTCCTTCTTAGGCTTCTTAAAAAATAGCATGTTCTTTTTTGGTGCTTATTGTAGTGTTAATCAAGACCACCAGTCTCACATTCTCTAAGTACAAGTTAGAGTGTCACAACCCCTTTATGTTGTTCATGTCAATAAGACATCATAGTTGCATCAAAGGGGAGCCTTATTGCTCATACTAGTGTTTCTCAATAAGTTAGCCTTTTTTTAAGCATAGACTCTTTATCTTTTTATCCAATAATTACTTTAAGGTTTCCTCATAATAGACTGACCTTTTTTACCTAATACTGTCATGATATTTTCCAAACAGCAATGTGATTGTCATTCTGGCCTAATACAGTCACCACCTTTCTTTCATGCATTGTTCTTATCCATATCCTAATGGCAAAGGAGTGTCATAAATTGTATTGAACATATTATGTTGTATCAGTACCATTACAACTAACCTTCCTTTGCAATCAAATGCATGAATTTCCCCCTGCATTTGTATACTTTATGGTAATGGTACGCAAGCTACTTCGTTAATGTCCTAATGATGCAAAGATGCCTTTAAGGTCTTGATCTTTGTTTTGATAGTCTTAGTTGTTGGTTTCAAATAATTTTCTCATATATTTTGCTCTTACCTTGGTTGTGTGATCTTTCTTTGTATTGTCCAATTGTGGCTTTTGAGTTTTGATTAGATTCTTGTCTTATTGAGTATGTTGGCCCTTTCTTGTTTAATTACTCCCTTGAGTTGATGACTGTTATGGACTACTATGCTGATATCTCTTTTTGACTATTTTATATCATTAAAGATGATCACCAGAGTCTTTCCTCTTTTTCTTTTGACCATCCTTTCATCCTTCGACATCATATTTAGTTGGCCTACCACAATCATGTCATTTCCATTATTCTTTTGTGCTTTGGACTATGTATTTAGTTTCCATGCCTAACTGATTGAGCTTCTTTCATTTCTCTATACATGTTTATGACTATGACTAAGAACAATGTTGAGAAATACTCCTAATATATTGGTTGCACTTGTATGATTTTCATCTAAGAAATGGTAACAATCTTTTGTTGATACCCTCTTATTCTTGTGGTCCCTGTCAAGCAATTAAGAAATGACCATCTTCCCTTGTATCATTGTTTATCTTTGTCTGCCATTCATGCTCTTGCTGTCTAATATATTTTGTTACTCACTGTTCCTTATCTAATGTCTGATAATACCCTTGGCCCTTGTTCTTAAACTCTCTTTTTCCCTATCATATATTATCATTTTCATTTCTTAATTTTTGACTGTCTTAACAATCTTGAGTCCCTTAAAGGGTGGAGTGACTTGAACCTTTGACTATCATGATGGTCAATCCTTTTCCCATTTTTTTCTATGTCTTTAACCTAGAATGTTAGGAAAATTTCCACCCATGATACTATGGCCTACTCATCAAACCCCTTTGATATTTTTGACAGTGCTTGCAATGAGTTTATTACTATCTTGATCTAGGACTGTTATTTTCCATCTTTCATGCATGTAATTTTCACCATTGTGACTTGTGGTTGTAAAACATTCCTTTGGTTGCATTCATGATTGTGGGGGTTTTCTAACTAAATGATTAATCATTTCCCTTTGATGGTCATGACTAGGTAGGGTTGTTATTAGACATTGTTTCTATGACTTTGAACTATTCTAATGATACTATGCCAAACGTGGTTATAGTACTATGACTGTAATTCTTCAAGGTCAAGCTTCTTTGCTTCATTGTGACTTATCATTTCATGGTTCTTGTATTGGGTTTGAAGACAATATTTCTCTAATAAAGGTTCATCTTTGTAAAAACTACTCACATGTCACTGACATCATGAAGGGATCAGTGATATTTTTTAACTGAATTCTTGTGTCATTGTAGATCCATACTTATCTTACTCTCATTGTTTAGTCATCATTTCTCTGTTATCTATAAGATCTAGGACTGGTACATACCACTGGCTTGCATTTCTTGAAATAGCCATAGCTCCTTAAAGAAAAAAAGTCACACATTTACATTTTTTATCAATTGCTTATCCTTCATTGAAAAAATGTAAAAGACACACTTGCATCAGATTTTATATAATGTTCATATACTGTGATATCTCCTTTGGACTATAACTCCTTTTTTTTTAGCTTTTAGACATTGCTCATGACTATTGCATTCATCCCTTGTTGTGTCTATACAATGGTATGAGGTTTGTGCATAGTTCTCTCAGCTATTACCATTGATTCTCTTGAGACTACATCTTCACCACCTTGAGAGGATTGCCTTTTCTCATACATAGTCCCTTTCTTATTTCATACATTCACTGTTTATTGTCTTCTTTGTAGATTCCTATTGATGGTCCTATGGGATAAGATATTGACTTCACTATGACCACAACCTTCTAGACATGCCTCATTCCTTTGCATTGATGTCTCTAGAACTTCTCTCTTTTGTTGTTAGTTACTATCAGGATCATTTGACTATTGTAACTCCAATGAAGACCATTTCTTTATGGTTCTTTGACAGAAGGTAATGAACTTTCCATGTCTTGGTTTTTCTTGGTATCTTGCTTTCCTTTATGCTCATTCTTGGGACTCCTCTCAAGGATTACATTAACACATTCTTTAATAGCTATATGTAAGAAACATCTCCAAAATGTGTACCATACTAGAAAGGGCATAAAAAACTAGCAAGGTGAAGGAGAAAATAAATACCTAGAACTGTTCCTTCTTAAGGCTTTGTAATCTGATCTTAATGCCCAGGTTAGGCTTCATTAGGCATAGCCTCTTGTCTCTCTTTTCTCCCCTGTCACTAACCTTGATACTGCATTGTTATGTATTCTCTTATTCTAATCTCGTCACTTGTTACTATGTCTTAATGATGGCTGCCTTGTCTTTCATATCTCTAAGAGTTGGTTCTTTGTTGTATTGCATATGATGATGTGACTTTCCTTAAATGCTACAACAAACCCTCGTTCACTTATGTTTGGTTGATTATCTTTACTTCTAAGACTGTACTTGGATACCTTTTTGTCATAGTCATGATTGGATGATTAAAACTCCAATCCTCTTCTAATCCTTTGTCATTAAAACACTATCACCATTCTTTGAATGCTACAATTGATCTCCGATGTTGTCTTCATGCTTAGACCTAGGACTATCTTTGGCCAATGAATGGACTGTTTATTTTTGTCTTTTCCTCCATTTGATTACCTTGGCTTTGGCTGCTGATTTTTAATGGATTGTCTAGTCTATATTTTATTGCAGATCTACTCCTTTAATGTTGTCATATACACATCTATTTTGTCTTCCTTTTTTGGCTCTGTAATCTGACTTTGCTATTTCTTAGCACTGTGACTATTCACTATCTTCACATTTCTTTCATTCATTGGTTGTGGTGACCATGTATGTCACTATCATTATAGTATGTAATTGTTATTTGCTTGCATACTTGTTGCACATTAGCAACATAATGAGTAGTGATCAATATCTCTCCTTAACGTGGTTCTTTATCTTAATTTTCAAAATACTTGGTGATTTCTTCCTCTCTATCCTTGATGATGCTTTGTCGCCATTTGCTTATATTGATTGTCATTATCTCATTTCAAGGTGCTCTTGATGACTTTGAATACTATAGTTGTCCTATGAGGGCCAATATGACTGAGCTGGCATCAATACCATTTGCATCAGCATCAATGCCTTTGTATCATGTAGCTTCTTTTGACTCTACTCTTTGTTTAATGATCTTTGATGCTGATTATTGTTGATGTCTTATGCTCATCTCGTGTTGCTTGTACCTAGTATTTTAACATTTATTCTTATCAAACCTTAAAGGTTTGATTCAGTAACTTGTAACATGTTCTCTTATGCATAGGTCATTGTTGTCTTAGATCCTTATAGCCTCCTTGATGCTACCCTTACTATTGTTGTTGCTTATACTACCGCTTTAAGGTTGTCAAACACTTATATTAGGTGATATGTCACTCTAGTCTGCAATGAATGCCTTCTAAAAGTTGCTAATTTTGTTGATCTCAATTCATGAACAATAGATTTTCCTTGAATCTAACATTTACAATGGAAGGAGTCTTTGATTCCCCTAGGATTTTGCTAGATGTTGTTGATGGTGTGCCTGATCCCGAGGCATTAATAGGTACCTTTGATGAAGCCATTATGTCTCATGTATGCCTCTATTACTGTCACAACTTTACAGAAATTATTTTTTAATGGTCTGTGCAATATGACTATCATTGCTTCAACTGTCAAGTTGCCCCTTCATGGCATTGTATTTGTATTGATTTGTTGACCCTTATTGTACTAACAACATTGCCTTTTCTGTAGGCTACATTTTTAAAACAAACAAAATATCATGTTTTGTAGTTGGCTTCAAGAATGTTGTATACACCTAGACTCCTTTATCTTTGACACGAGATTGTTTTGACTTTCTCTATGACTGCATCATTTTTTTAAGCAACACTGCTCTCTACATTGTTGCTTTCTTCTGTGTCAAGTCTTCTATTGATACTATTGGCTATGAATGGTCCTTTTGATATGCTTTGGACTGTTATTCATTATTGTGAATGTCAAAGAAACATTTCACTAATTCTTTTTACTAATTCTTTTTACTATATACCGATTGCTTGTTGTTATTGTTGTACTGCTCTGTGTCTCTTTGTCTAGGCATTACACTGTGATACATGGGTTTGAAAGAATGACCATGACTTGTAACGAACCCTTTCATTTATTAAGAACTCAAGTGGACTGCTATAGATCATTCCAATTAACACTAGTTTAATATTGGGTCTCATGACTGTGGCCTTTAACCATGGAGTTGTCTCTACGTGATTGTCATGACTGCAACTTTTCATTTAGGACAGCATTCTCATTGTTCCCAAAACCTTCAAAACCTTGTCATCATGAGATCAAAGGTCAATCTATGCTATGGTGCTCTCGAATTAAGAAGATTTTGTAGTGTTGCACATACTCGAGCATAAGTATTTCTTAGAAGATAAACAAATCTTCCCTTCTGTTTCATTTATTTATGATTGCTACCATCGTAGCTTGATCTAAACCTTGGAAAACCATGTCAAAACCCTATCTCTTATGCACATACAAAATCGTTTCTCTTTAAAATATAATAAGAGGTTTCATGATAAGAGGGACATACCTATCTCTTTGAAAGATGGCATGCATGATACATTTATGGGTCCAAAGAAGGTTTTTCAATGTGTTGTCCACTATCATGGTGCGGATTTCACGTCCAAACCCCTGGAACAACTCCTTCAGTCCTTTTTGTGTGAAGCTTTGAGAAAGCCTCTCTTGTACAAGAACCTCTGTATGGTTTAGAATACTGCTTGTTGATGAGTCCAAGGCAATGAAACTGAAGTGTAAAACCTTTGTATGCAGCTTTTACCACAAAAGCCTGCACCTCTTTGAAAGATGAAAATGTAGCAGTTATGTTTTCAAACTTTATTATGAAAAGACAAAAGGAAAAGCTAAAAGCAACATTGAAAATTTATGTTTTCAAACTTTATTACTTCCCTCTTCATGCACAAAAGACTTTTCTTTTACCTATTTCAATGTGGAGAATTGAATTTTAAAATCTTTCGCATTATCCGAGAGAGAGTTGTAAAATTGTAACTTGTCTGGTTGACCCATCAAAATTCTTGACTTAGAATTTTGATTCCTTATATAATTAAAACTCTTTAAAATTTAACTAAGCAAACCTAGGACCTTGCTGAGCCATTGTTGACTTAAAGGGAATAAATAGGCAACAACTATCACATAATTTTTACTCTTTGTAAGCTTCATTAATGGATATGATCTGATTGCCACTGGTTTTGTATTGATCATATATAACAGACATCACCAGCATGGAAGGTGGTAGACTAGAATTGGAAGAGTAGCTGGCAACAAAAATCTATATTTAGAAACATTTAATAAGTTTTCTCTCTTTTTGTGTATATGACAACGATTCCTTTATGGTTTAATGTTATGGCATTATATTTTTATAAGATAACTCTTCAAAGGAAACCATTGAGATATTAGTGTTTTTTCTCATTTCATATTCTCACTTGATTGAGTTAACTTGATAGGTACACAGGAAGAGGTTGTCAAGGCATACGACATTGTTGCCATCAAATTAAGAGGCCTTAATACTATGACAAATTTTGATATGGGCGGATATGATGTGAATAGTATAATTGAAAATAGCACATTACCTATTGGAGAAGTTGCAAAATGGATCGTGGAAGCCAATATATCTGATCTAAGTGTTGAAGGCTATCGAATAAATGAACCAGTTACACCAAGACTTGTTTGTTCAACTGATGTGCTTCTGTAGAAGTTAAATTCTCAAAATGAATAAATGAAGCAAAATTTTGTGCTTGATTAATTTTGAAGCACAAGGCCTTCCATGCATTCAATGTGATTTGTAATGGCTCGGTTGGAATTTTGTAAATTCGTTAACAGAATTAATGTATAAGATAGTTCCAATACAAATATTTAAAGGATATCAAATGATCCTTTCAAGGGGAAATCAACTGATCCTACTTTATTGGCAAATTATTGGCAGGCAACAAAGAAATGGTTGTCAAGTTAAAGCCCAGTTTTGTTTAAAAGAACAATTGAGCAGATGAAAATTATATATTGTAATCTTAATGAATATTAGTGTAGTTTATTTATCAAGCCTGAATGTCAAGAATAATGAATAAACTAAACCATGTATCTCAGGTGTGTTTCAGTTATGTTGCAAGATCCATTATAAGAGTTAGTTTAGCAATCAGTTGAGCCAACTGTGGAAGATGTTAATCTACAGCAACAATTATAAATTGTAACTCTTGCAGTTTAATATCAATAACATATTCAGTTCTTTATGTTTTATCAATAACTACCCAAAGGAAACCAGAAGAATGACTTTTTATTACATTCATTGCAATATGAATTTTATCAAACTATTTTGATAACATGACTATCATTACCATATGACAAGAACATGAAACAAAACAGTCAGCCCTAAGCCACACCCTAAGCCACACACTAAGCAACATATTAAACTTAGAGAAAATCAATTTTAAATAATTAACACTTTTAAAAACTGTTCGTTAAATAGACCTTTTTTTAACCTCTCTGTTTTTTAGGAGGTGTCTCAGTAAGCAGAACATGGCTTATGCCTCTCTTTTCATGGTCCACCAGTTCACCGTTGGAATCTACCCATCCGTCCGCAACAGATACGGTTTTATCATTTCCAATGATTTGTTTAACCGTGTCAAGATTATCTTTCGCTTCCTCCAGACATGCAATACGGCAGCCGAATTAGCACCACATGCATTTTAGCACCACATGCATTTTATGGCTGAATTCCTGGCTCTCGCTTTTCAGATCTCCCCATCCTTCGGGAAAGATTATTTTTTCATCCTGTTCAAGCTTTATTTTTGCCTTAATCAATGTTAAATTGTCCTTCACTTCCTTCGCAGAGGGTAAATTCCGACCAGATGGTATTGGATTTCCCCATTCATGCTTCATGAAATCTGGCCTGGTATTGGATTCCCCCATTCCTGCCATAGGGACTGGTAAATATGTTGTTTGCCCTTTCACACAACCCACAACTTCACGCTTCTAAATCTCCAACAGCGAGCATGCTTTCCCTCAATTCGTTGAAGCAAATTTCTAGACATAATAACAAATATTTAAAAAATAATTATTGAAATTATGACTCTAAAATTTTAAATTTATTCATTGTTGTAGATGCTTAATTAACTGTATTCACCTAATCATCATCTAATTCATTTTTTTATTTCTTAAAATCTGATCACCTAATTTATTTTTCATTTCCTAGAAACTTATTACCTAATTCTTTCCTTCATTTTCCTCTAGCCTTATCACCTAATCCTTCTCATTATCACCTCATTCAATCAGTCATTATGTATGATCTTATTATTCGTTCATTGCATAGACCTTTTCAAATACATCATTGATTTATCCATCCATCCATCTCCTAAGACATAATCATTAATATCATCCAAAAAAAATTGGAGTTTTTAGTTTTACCATTACTTAATGATTCTATATTATGGAGTACTAGTTTCCATCAAAACATTAGCTACTACTCAATAAGTAGTATTTTATTTTTTAAAGGGTATGAGAGATAGATATTTTTTCTATGTCAACAATAATGATAATAGATACTTTTTATTATTTATTTACTATGATATTTAAATATTATCGTCTTCACCTAATCATCACCTCATTCATTCTTTCATTTCATGTAACCTTATCACCTAATTGATTTCTTCATTTCTTCAGAATATTATCACATAACTCTTTCCTTCATTTCCCTATAACCTTATCACCTAATCTCCTATCATTTACACCTAATTCATTCACTCTTGTTGTTATCCATCAATCTCTTAAGACTTTTTCACATACATATTTGATTTATCCATTCATCACCAAAGATGTAATTATCTATTTCATCAAAAATAATAAAAAAACTAAGCTATTAGCATTATCATTGCTAAGCTTAAAATGTGCATCCTTTTATATTTAGGAGCACTAGTTTCCATCTACTCATTTAAGTGACATTTTCTTTTTTAATGGGCATGGGTGATAGATATTTAACTCAAATTCACATTATTAAGGGAATGGGTATTATTGGAATTTTTTTTTTTTTTTTTTTGATAAATAAATGTATATATGAGAAAATACATAACAATAGAAGATTACTAGAGAAAAATCATGGTAGCATTCTTGCTTTCTTTCAGATCTATAGTTTTTTTATGGCCTAGGAAAAAAATTGTAGCACAAATCCAAGATAAACAAATCACAAGTATTCAAATATTTAGAGTTGTGATAGGTCATGGTTGATTTTAAAAAAAAAGTAAATTAGATTCGACACCTTCTTTGTTCCTCAAGGGTATTATGTTCGATAAGATGTAAATACATAAGACCAAATAGATCTAATAAAGAAACTTAGTTAAGAATATTTTTATTTAATTGTTACAAAAATATGATAAACAAGTGTGTACATTTTTCCCCTTTATCCAAGCAAATAGACCAAAAGTTTCATCTAAAATAGGGTTTTCTAATTTTGAGAAGTATATCTTAGGATTAAAATGTTTGGATTGGTAAGAGTTAAGGGAAGGAAACCTTTGGTTCTTTTAAAAAAATTGAAGGTAAATTTTAATATATTACTCTTACTCATTTTTATTTTTGTTATAATGTGAAGAAAATTTTAATAATTTTAGATTGCATTTCATTTATTAAAGTGTAATATTTTTCTCTTGATCTTCCACTTTAGTTTTAGTTCATGTAGCTAAGTATGAATATGTTGTTAGAATAATTTATCTATGTCGAAATAATTATGATAGATACTATATTTAAGAATTTCACATGACTTCTTAAAATATATGCATTTGCACTTTGTATAATATTTGATATTAGGAATCAAAAGTGACAAGCCTTAAATTCAACATTACTCAAAATGGGTAGGTACATTTGTTTTTTGTTTTTTTTTAATTATTGAAAAGAATTATTTTTAATTAAGATATGATAAACAAACTCTTCTATTAAATAGATAAGTGTACCATGGTTCCTACATTATTTCAAATTTCAATTGTTGAACCATTTCCTAAAATATTTCAATTATTTTAAATTACTATATCCCAACTATTTTAATTATTTCAAACTTCAATTGTTAACCTTTTCCTAAAATATTTCAATTATTTTAGTTAGTTTGACTATTTTAATTATTCAAATCTTTTCTTATGTCTTTTCATAACCTAACCATATCCCAACTCTAAACAAAATTATACCCTATGACTTACCTTAATAAAAAATTATAATAAATTGAAGCATGAACCTTAACTTAAACAAATTTGGACCCTAAACCTAACATTCAACCAAATTGAACCCTAACCATAAACTTTACTCCTTAAATTAAACCAAATTTAACCTAGTTCACTTAACCTAATTTAATATTAAACTAAATTGAAACCTAACTCTAAACTTAATCCTAAATTAGACCAAATTGAACCCTAATCCTAAACTTAATTAATCCCTAAAAGTAATTGAAATTCATCTATAACCATAAACCTAATTAACTAATAAACCAAACCTAAACCTTACACTAAATCAAGTGGAATTGAAACCCTAAAACAATACAACATTTAATGCTAACTTTAAACATAAATTAAAACTAAGTGAAATTAAATGCCAACCCTTAATGTAATTTAAAACTAAACACTAATACTAAGACTACACATTAACCTTAACCCTAACCAATTTCATCCCTTATGGTAACCCTAATGTTAAACCAAATCCAACTCCAACTCTTAAACAAATTTTTAATACTAATTCTAACACTAAACCAAATTGAACCTCACCCTAACATAAAAAAAAACTGAACCCTAACCATAAACCTAGACCAAAAAACCCCTAAACACTTAAACCATATTGAACTATAGCCCCAAGCTATATAGAGCCTTAATCCTAAAACTAAAGCAAAATAGACCTTAATTCTTAACCAACTTTTAATTCTTAGCCTAACTCATAATATATATTATTTTGACCTTATCATTGAACTATATGGACCTCAACCATAAATTTAATTGAACCCTAACCCTAATACTAAACCAAAACCTAAATTCAACTACCCTTTATAAAATTATAATGCAAATTGAATCTTGATTCCTATTCAACCATAACCCAAAACTAGCCCTATCCATAAACCAAATTAAACACTAAACTAGATTGAACCTAACCCCAATCCTAAACCAAATTGAACCCTATCCCAAACAATAAACCAAATTGAACACTAAATCCTAGTGTTAAAACAAATTGATCCATAGAAATAAAAATAAATACATTTAAACCTAACCCTAAAACTAATTAAACATTAAACTAAATTGAACCCCAACATGTTCGCACTAAACCAAATCAAACCTTAACCCTAGAACAAGTTACACATTAATTCTTACACCAAACCTATTTGAACCATGTAACTCTAAACCAAATAAGATGCTAACCCTAACACTAAACCAAAATAGAATAAAATTGAAACCTAATCTTGTCACTAAATTACAACTCAAATTTCAACTTTACCACTAAAACTAATCAAACATTAAACCAAACTAAAGCCTAATGTTAAACCATACTGAACTTTAACACTTAACAAAGTTAAATTCTAACTTTAAGCCTAATTGAACCCCAACCCTAAACTAAATTAAACTCTAGACGAACATTAAATCATAAAACAAATCAAACCCTAAATAAATAAATCATATTGATGCCTAACACTAAGCCAAATTAAATGCAATCTATAAAACTAATTGATTTGTAAACCATATTAAACCCTATCCCTAAATCTAACCTTGACCCTAACTCTAACCCTAGCCCTATACCAAATTCAATTTAAATCTAATTAATTCTAAACTAAATCAAAATAAATACTAACTCAAAAATAAATTGAACCTTAACCCTAACACATACAAAACTTTAACACTAACACTATAGAAAATTGAATAGTAATTTTTTTTATAGGTAATAGATCGTAGCTAAATAATTTTATTAATTTAAAAATATTTTATAACCCGTTTCAGTGTGCGAACCCGTAGAAAAAAATAGGTACAAAAAACCTTCGGTCTTGCCCAAGGAATTTCTTCCTAGTAGAGATATTTATGGATAATACTTGAATTGTTTCAGGCATTATTTCCTAATACTAGTATAGATAATACATGGATTTACCAAGGAATTTCTCCTCACATACAACATGAGAAATACATATATTATATTATATTTTGCCTTAAATACATCTCCTACTACACATATAGTTACTTCTTTGTCAACCTATAATTTTGTTTCATCCATCTTTTCCTATCCTTGTCCCCACATTTGTCCCTGAGTTAGCATCCATGTGACTCATTCTCCTATTTGCAATGCTGCCCTCAAATGTTGAAACCACTACACTACTCTAGAGCTTGTTAGAAATATTAGAATGCAATAAATAATAAATAGTACCATTTTTTTTACTACATATCTTAAGGAATCTATTCCCTTAAACCTTGGATAACAAGAAAACTCATTATTCAGAAGAATCCTATCTGCAAAAGTTCAACTTCAAAAAGAACTGATCATTTGCCACTTACTGGTGCATTTGAAAGATAGAAGGAAGGAAGATCCTAATCATGTTGATACTAAGAGATTATGTCTCAACCATAGATTGGTATATTCAATCTTAAAATGTTCAAAAGAGAGGGAAACTAAATTTTAAAGACCTTCATATCCTCATCCCAAGGTTGTATTTCATAAGGGCATTGATTAATCATTTAAACAGAGCTTAAATTACATGTCGACATCAATCAAGAACAAGAATAATCATCTCATCAGTACATCATAAACAATGCAACTGAATATTGATAAATAAAATATTTATAAACCTTTCTGAATAAAAGTACCAATCTATGTCCTGTAATAAATTATCAGAATAGAAGGAAAATCTACTTTAATGAGCATAATAAGAAAATAGAGCATATTGCCAATGAGTACCACACTTTCCATGAATAACTATCTTTGCATATAAAATCAGACCAGATGAAGAATTTATGTGACCAAAAATATTCAATCTAAAAATAAAAGAGAATATATGTAAAATGAATATGTGTGTGTGCGTGTGCATATGAGCGAAAAAAAACCATATATATAGAGAGAGAGAGAGTAAAGGGCACAAACATATAGCCTGATATATACCGGATAGATAGATTAACATATCTACAGGATTATAATTCTGATAATTCAAAAAGACTGATAGCTAGTAATTATATATTGTTTATCAAACCAAAATAGCTATCTACTTTAATACCCTATAATTTTTTTAAGGAACAGTATCTGCTTGTAATATGAGAGAATATGTATAACTCAAAAACTAAACTAAGATATCACTTTATATTGCTACTGATATAGAATGCTCTATCTATAATATGTAGACAAACTGGCTTACTCCTCCAAGAGACTGCAGTACTGTACACTCAGCACGTATACTTGCCGGGGTCCGAGGCCGAGTCGGGCCTTGAGAAAGCGGGCACAGCCCACTGTGGGGGTACCACCCCCGAGAAAAATTCTTTTGCACATTTTTTGTTGATGAAAACCAACATTGTAATAAAACCCTAAAAAGGTTGACTTTGTTTGTTGCCCTAAAAATGCATGTTATAAGCTGCTGGGATGCTTAAGGCATTGTAAGATTGATGTACTATTTTTTGCTAGATAATAAGAAAGATTGGACAGTTGTGTATGGTGCACGTAACCCATTCTGGGTGAACCACGTTAAATATTTGTGTTATCTATGTCCTATTTTATTCCTTTATTCTTTGTTTTTAAATCTACGTATAATTGTTAATTCATATTTGCTTCAGATTTGCTTGAAACCCTAACAATTGGTATCAGAGCAAGGTTTTCTGTAAATTGGCAGGACTTTTAGTTTTGAGTGGGAGTAATGGAGGATTCCAAATTCAAGGTCGAAAAGTTTAACGGCTAGAATTATAATTTATGAAAAATGAGGATGGAGGATTGCCTGTATCAAATGGATTTGTGGCGGCCATTGGAAGGAAAGGCAAAGAAAGTGACCACAATGTCAGATGAAGAGTTGGACATTTTAGATAGAAAGGCACTCGGATCCATTCAATTGTGCCTTGCACCATCTATAGCTTTCAATATAACAGAAGCAAAAATGGTTGTAGATTTGATGGTGACATTGGCTAAGTTGTATGAGAAACCCTCGGCTTCGAATAAGGTATTTCTTATGAAGCATTTGTTTAATTTGCAAATGAGTGAGGGAGGATCTGTAGTGGAGCACTTAAATGAATTTAATACAATTACCAGTCAATTGTCTTCGGTAAAAATTACTTTTGCAGAAGAGGTTAGGGCTCTCTTGATTTTATGTTCTTTGCCAGAAAGCTAGAATAGCTTGGTTATGGCTGTAAGTAACTCTTTCTTTGGTAAAAATACTTTGATATTTGATGATATTGTTGGTGTTATCCTAAGCGAGGAAATGCAAAGGAAAAGAACAGGTGAGACTCCAACATCATCAAGTAGTGTTTTGAATGTGGAGAATAGAGGAAGATCAAAGGAAAGAGGAAAAGGCCTTGGGAATGAGAAGTCATGAGGGAAGTCAAAGAATGGACGTTCTCAATCTAGAGGAAAGAAAGATTGTTGGTACTGCAGAAAGCATGGTCATGTAAAGAAAGATTGTTGGTCTTGAAAAAACAAAGAAGGAGACAAAAATGAAAATGGCAGTAAGGAAGCTAATGTTGCAAGTAATACTTTACAAGATGCTTTAATCTTATGTTTGGATAATGTTAATGATTCCTGGGTAATAGATTTTGGGGCTTCATTTCATGCTACACCCCATAGAAAATATTTTCTAGATTATGTTCAAGGTGATTTTGGACAAGTATATTTGGGTGATGATGAGCCCTGTCAAATTGTTGGAAAAGGAAAGATAAAGATCAAGTTGCAGAATGGAAATGACTGGTTTCTGCAAGAGGTAAGACATGTTCCTAATTTAAGAAGAAATTTAATTTCTATAGGGCAACTAGGTAGTGAAGGTTGCATAGTTACCTTCTCAAACAGTATTTGGAAGGTCACTAAAGGATCATTAGTAGTAGGTAAAGGTGCGAAGGTAGGCACATTATATCTATGTACTTGTAACACTTACTCTACCTTAGCTGCTACATATAAAGTTATTGCAGGGACAACAACAATAGATGTTGCAAGAACAGATTCGATAATGTGGCATCATAGGCTTGGGCACATGAGTGAGAAAGGGATGAAAATACCTCACTCCAAAAATCTATTGCCAAGACTAAAGAAGATTGATTTAGAGTTCTATGAAAATTGTGTTTATGGTAAACATAAAAGAGTCAGATTTCTCAAGGTTGGGAAAGAGAAGAAGAGTGAGAAGTTAGAGCTTGTGCAATCAAATGTATGGGGACTGGCTCAGGTATCATCTCTTGGTGGCTCTTGTTATTATGTTATTTTTATTTATGACTCAACCAAAAAAATGTGGGTATATTTGCTAAAACAAAAATCAAATATTTTTGAAACTTTTAAGACATGGAAAGCTTTGGTTGAGAATGAGATAGGAAAAAAGTTGAAGTGTCTTAGATCGGATAATGGGGGTGAGTATTGCAGCAATGCATTTGAAGATTACTGCTCCTTAAATGGGATTCGAAAGCAGAAGATAGTTCCAAGAACTCCATAGGAAAATGGTGTGTCAGAGAGAATGAATAGGATTATCATGGAACGAGCGAGGAGCATGAGATTGCATGCTAGATTGCCCTTACATATTTGGGCAGATGCTATACATACCGCTGCCTATTTGATAAATAGAGGACCTTCAACCCCTTTGGATGGTGATATTCTAGAGGAGGCATGGCTTGGTAAAAAGGTAAATTATTCTTTTCTAAAAACCTTTGGTTGTGAAGCTTTTGTCCATGTTGATAAAGGAAACAAAAACAAGTTTGATGCTAAATCTCAGAAATGTACCTTCATTGGATATGGGATAGATGAATATGGCTATCGGTTATGGGATTTTGAAAATAAGAAAATAATTAGAAGTAGAGATATTATATTCAATGAGAAGGTTATGTATAAAGAAAAAATGCAGGAAAAGAAGCATGAACAAGACAAATAATAATATGTGGTGTTGGATGAGATTCTTGAAAATAAAATGCCACAAGTACAAGATGCTCAGCAACAATAGATTATCCCACAAACTCTTATAAGTGTTAGACATTCTACAAGGTCAAGTAGACCCCCTGAAATATTTTCTCCTTCTTTGTATTCTATTTTATTAACTGATTTTGGTGAACTAGAAGAATATGAAGAAGCAATGCAGGTGGATGCCAAACAACAGTGGGAGCTAGGCATGAAAGAGGAGATGGTCTCATTGATGAAAAATAAGACTTGGGACTTAGTCCCTTTACCTACGAGAAAAAGAGTTTTGCCTAACAAATGGGTTTATAGGCTGAAGGAGGACGAAGGAGGTCAGGAAATATATAAGGCCAGACTTGTGGTAAAAGGTTTTGCATAGAAAAAGGGTATAGATTATGATGAAATATTTTCTCTAGTTGTAAAAATGACTTCAATTAGAACTGTACTTAGTCTTGTGGCTACATATGATTTACATCTTGAACAATTAGATGTCAAAATAGCTTTTCTCGATGGAGATTTGGAGGAGGAAATTTACATGTTGCAACCACAGGGATATGAGGTCAAAGGTAAGGAGAACTTGGTGTGCAGGTTGAAGAAAAGTTTGTATGGCCTAAAGCAATCACCCCGATAATGGTATTTAAAATTTGATAGTTTCATGGCTAAACACGGTTATCATAGATATCATTCTGATCATTGTGTATATTTTAAGAGATTGGATAATGACAGTTATATTATCCTGTTGCTTTATGTTGATGACATGCTTGTTGCCGGGTCTAACATGCAACATATAAATGATCTTAAATAGAAATTAGCTAGGTCATTTGTTATGAAGGATTTGGGTGCAGCTAAGAAAGTTCTCAGTATGAGGATCACACGGGATAGGAAAATAGAACCTTGAATTTGTCCCAAAGTGAGTATATAAAGAAGGTGTTGAAAAGATTTAACATGCAGGATGCAAAAGCAGTTAGTACACCTTTGGCTAGTCATTTCAAATTGACTAAGGAGATGTGCCCAAAGGCACATGAAGAGGTAAATAAAATGTCTAACATCCCGTATTCATTAGCTATTGGCAGTCTGATGTATGCAATGGTATGCACAAGGCCAGATATTGCACATGCAGTGGGAGTTGTGAGGAGGTTTATGAGTAATCTAGGTATGGAACATTGGAAGGCTGTGAAAGGGATTCTTTTGTATTTGAAAGGAACTACTACAAAGGCATTATATTTCAAAGGATCTAATGCTGCTCTGAGTGGATTTGTTGACTCTGATCTTGTAGGTGATATTGATTCACGGAGGAGTACTACAGGGTATGTTTTTACTATAGGGGGAATTATAGTTAGTTGGATTTCTAGGCTACAAAAGGTTGTTGCACTTTCAACCACTTAAGCTGAGTATGTTGATACTATAGAAGCCAGCAAGGAGATGATTTGGTTACAATGTTTTCTGGAGGAATTGGGTCAAACACAGGAGGTTCACCCATTGTATACTAATAGCCAGAGTGCCATTCATCTTGCAAAAAACTCTACTTTTCATTCAAGGACAAAGCACATTCAGCTCAGGTACCAGTTCATCCAGACTGTTTTGGAGGAGGGTCAGTTATGGCTTGAGAAGATTCACACAAGTGAGAATCTTGCTGATATGTTCATGAAGGCAGTTCCACAGGAGAAGCTAATTTCTTCATTAGTTTCATCGGTCTTCTTGATTGATAATTGTGGAATTTATACCAGTTGAGTCCCAATGTTTTATCTAGTGGATGCTACAAGTACAGTGGTGTCATCTATTATCAATCTCCAAGTGGGAGATTTTTTGGTGTGGAGCTTGATTAGTCTCCAAGTGGGAGATTGTTGATATGTGGCAACTAATCAACAAAGTACTGTACACTCAACATGTATCCTCACCGAGGTCTGGGGCCAGGTCGGGCCCCGAGAAAGCAGGTGTAGCCCGCTGCGGGGGTTTGAGGGTAGTAGCCCCCAAAAAAATTTATTTTGGACATTTTTTGTTGATGAAAACTAACATTGCAATAAAACCCTAAAAAGGCCAACTTTGTTTGTTGCCCTAAAAACACATGTTATAAGCGGCTGGGATGCTTAAGGCATTGTAAAGTTGATGTACTATTTTTTTGCTGGATAATAAGAAAGATTGGATGGCTGTGTATGGTGGACGTAACCCATTCTGGGTGAACCACGTTAAATCTCTGTGGTATCTGTGTCCTATTTTATTCCTTTATCTTTTGTATTTAAATCTACATATAATTGTTAATTCATATTTGCTTCAAATTTGCTTGAAACCCTAACACTTCTAGGTGCCCTACCCAACATCCTTAAATTTCCTTTTAATTCTTGCAGCCTTGAGGATAACAAATAGAAGGATTTGAATCCTTTCCATCAAAATTTCTGACATGTCCTTTGGGGCCTTAAAGCCTTCCATTTTTAATTACTCAACCCACCAATTAGCATTGGGCACCTCCTTCTGTAGCCATTTAAAGAGGAAATCCGCATTCCTTTAGATCCTTTCTCAGTGTTGGTTAAAGGCCTCTCTATCCCTTATGACTAGCAACGATCATTTGATGATGACCCTACCCTTAACCTCAATCCCACCTATGCCAACATTAATACCATAATCTTCTGGGAAACGAATCCTTAATTTGTTATCCACACTACCAACTCTTATCTCTAAGTTTCCCAAAAATTCCTCTCTAAAGACGGTCTTATAGAATTGAATTGCATCCCCTTTGCCCACCCCAATTGTTAGGACAATAGCAGCGAATGTGGCCAGTATATCACGGTTTAAACTATACCTGAATTCATTATTCAGCTATTCATCCTTCATAATTTCTTGAATGGCTCTAAGAGAGAAATCATCCAAATCTTTCAAGATGATTCCCCATCATTTAGCCTTAATCTCTCCCCTAAAATCCATTGCCGAGATCAATCTCAAATTTGACTCCATATCCTCACAATTTTTTGTTCCTAATATTCCAGCCCTTAGTTTTAAAACTCAATGATCTAGAAAATTCCTTTTTCATAATTATTAATAGTTAGGATCGATAAAGCCCCATTGTTTCACATGATGTAGGGCATGCAAACACCAAATCTTAATGGCTCTATCATTATTAGATAGCTACTAGTTTGATAGCTTGCCTCACACTCCTTAGTTCACATTATATAAAACCATCTTATAACTTCATTATTTATACTTTAGAATTGAAGTAGTATACAGAAAGGGGGAGGATTAATGTCGAAATATATATATATATATAGTTTAACTTAAAAATTGAATACTAATTTCAAATATACTTAAACCTTAACCTAATTTAAGACTAAACCAAACTAAACACTAACATAGAACCAAATTGAACCATAACCCAGCCCATAACAAAATTAAAACTGTCACTCTAACCATGCATCAAATAGAACCCTAAACCATAACCTAATAATTTATCTTTTGTATTGACAATTTGATTATAATAATTGATCCAAAACTTTTTAAAAAATCAGTTATGACATAACATTATACACGCAATAGGAATGAAAATATAATGATTTTTTCAAATGGATACTACTATGTACTATGTGTAGACACTAAAATTGTCTCACTAATTCTACACTAATTATTCATTGATTTAATTAAGTAATTCTTTAATTATTTGATTGAACTAACAATTTCTTCTAATCATCGACCTTCAACGCTTCTAATTATTCTATTCCTATTCTCAAGTCATTTTAATCAATTGACCATATCTCAATTATTAATTAAATACCAATTATTTAATTAATTATGACCTTTTCCTTAGTTAAATAATCTTTATTATTTAATTAATTCAATCTCCTAAGTTTAAATAATTTCATTTAAATTGTTTAAATTAACTAATTAATTCCTCCAAATCCCCAAATTCTAATTCCAATTAATTTCATCTAATTTCATTTCATATTTCCCCAAATTCCAATTTCATTTCATTTCAATTAATTTCACATTTACAAATTCACATTTCACCAAAACTGCATTTCAGTTAATTTCATGTGCATTTCAGCATTTGAATGACCAAATTTAAATTGAAAATTAAAATCAAATTCAATTTCAAATTCCTACAACACATGCTAAAATCAGAACTAATTTATCAAATCCGTTGTCTAATCAGTTAACTCAATTAACTCATCAATCATCCCTTTTAACTCAAAATCAATTCAGTCTTCTAATCAATCAATTTAGTCATCTCCCTAGTCTATTCAGTTCACTAATCAATCAAGTGAGTTGACAAATCCATCCGTTAAGTTCGCTCTTCAATCAATCTAATTCACTCCTCAATCAATTTAGTGAACAAATCAATCAATTGAATTCATTGATCAATCAATTTCAGTTGTCTATCAATCAACACTTGAGTTCTATTTCTCAACCCCTTTGTGTTGAAAATCTATAAATTCAACCTCTTTTCTCAATTCAATCTAGAATCACAGTCTTCAATATTGTTTCTTATCTTATGTAGGAAATCAGTGCAATACTTGAGAGGCACCTACATCGACAACAATGGAGAAGACCAATGGAAGCCTTGCTATGTCAATTGAGGAAGTCTGAGATAGATCATTTCAATTCAATTGATAATTAGCTTTATTTCATTGCTATTTAGGAGTAATAATTTGATTTAGAGTTGTGATTCACTCTTTGATAATCTGATTTACGCAATTTATGCCTATTTACATCCTGAGTACATTTGGTGAACCCAAAGTGAAACACTCTGACCTTTATTTTTTGTTTTGACATGTTTTGTAGATCTGTACAGACATAGGAAATTGGACGTCGCAATTTCATATGCAAAAAATTGCAATTGCCCTGATATCATATTGCAATTGATTAGACAAGATATCTCAATTGCTTAAATAGGTCACAATTGTTCTTGAGAATTGCAAATTCAAAACAAGTTGTTTCATTTTTACATTATTTTGTATTGCGCATCTAACCCTGAAATTTTATTAAATTCTAGAAAATTTAAAATTCTGCATATAAGATGTATCTAATCCAATGGCAGGAAAAGTGAGATTCTGAATTTCAGGTACAAGGAAGGAAAAGCAAAATAGAGACAACAAAATTCCTATCAGAGGTTTTTGAAGGCTAATAGAGAGCTTTGTGAGATTGAAGAAAAAAAGGACTTCGCTCAGTACCACAAAACCATCCATCACTTTTTAACCAAGTACAAGTTATTTGACAAAATTGATGTGTTGGCTTGCATAGTGTTGAACAATATCATCACAGAATAACTCTTCTATCTTCTAAATTTTTCTTTTTTTTTCTATTAAAAGTTCAATTTAAAAAAAACAAAAACAAAAACAAGAAGTCACAATTGCTATCACATCATATTACAATTGATCAATCATCATGGTTTAATTGCTTACACAGTAATTCACAATTGATAGTTTATCATTTCACATTTGATTAGTAGGTTAGTCGCATTTGATAGATTTAGTTTTTCATTTTATGTTTTATTACAGTTCTGTTTTTTACCAAAATACCTTTTTGTCTATGAAAAGATGGAACTCTGTAACTTGAAAATTAGGCTAGATAGCCCACTGTGTGTTGACTAACATTATTAGTTTTCTATAAGGGTAGCTTAGAAACACTTCTTTTTTGGTGCTTTACTAAAAGAACAAAATAACTTTCATCATTGCTATGCTAGTTAAAATGAACATCATGTCTATGTGGAGAAACATCTCACTTAGAATAGAAAATAATTGCAATTAAGGGATAATAAAGAACTTTGGTTTTTGTGTCTTCAAAGGGATAGGTATTATGCTCTCCTCTTCAATGGGTGATCAGAAAACCAGACTTTGATCTTTCATGCTTTCCTTTATTTTTTGCAATTAAATCCTTTAGAAGGCCTACCCTTCCGAGTTACCCTTCGAGCACCATTAAGGTCGGTGAGAGGGGAATGATCTAAGTGGCCAACAAATAAAGCCAAGTAATCCAAGCTGCTATAATCAAATGTGTATGTGATGAAAAGCATGTGTGATGAGTGTTACATATTGTCACAACGACGTTATGCCTCCCTCAGTACCTATACAGTGCGTTAAAATCTGTAGAGCGTAACCTTTATAGACTAGGAGACCTCCCTCAATTAAGTGTAAAATGTTGTTGATTGTGACCACTTGAATGAAACCCTGTCTAAACACTTTAGAAATTAGAAGCGAAGCTGAGTTAGTAACCAGACACTTGTTTTATTAGAGTGCAAGGGTGGGGAAGAATCTTCCTCCAAGACACTCACCATATATCTCCCAGGATAATGAGCCAATTGGGGAGTAATCTTCTTTGGCCTAATTTTAGGAAAAAGGCAAAAAAATGGGCCCACCCTAGGATGTGACACAACTATTTAAGCTCACGGAGTATTAAGATGTGGGTTGTGGAAATACTTGTGACCTTTTAACCTTAGGAGAGTCTACTTGATGTGATATCAAATTGCCCAAATACAACAAAAACAAAATGGGGTCATGAAAAAGACTCCAAAATTCATGGGAATTTGAAAAAAGTTCCTTAAACAAGTATTCTTTTCACGGTTTTATGTGTCGGTTGTGTCCTTTACTACATTTCACCAAGTTCAAAAATTTTAGAAAATACCAAAAAAAAAAGTGGAATCTCAACCAAATTTTTGTCAAAACATCAACAAGATCAAATCCCTCAACAAAGCCAAGTTTCAATATCAACAAGATGAAAACCCTGCAGCAAACAAGCTTGTCAACATCAACATCAAATCAACATTTTGGAACATTATAGAAAATGAAGAAAACATCTTACATGTTGTGATCTTAGGTTCAAACCAATCAAGAAAACATCATGGATCAAGGCATTATGCATTTTGTAGGGAAGATGAAGAATTCATCTCTTCCATTCCTATTCTATGACCACCCATAGAAGCATTAGCTCAACAAAAAAATACTTTGCAACAAAAGCTTAGAGACATGACTAGTCCTAGAAACCATATGGCTGGTTAGAAAATATGATGAGAGAAGTGATAACCACGAGGAAATCATTATCAGCCCAACCTTCTTCTTCTTTTAAGACCATTCAAGCATGTCAATCTTCATTCTTCAACAAAATCATTCCTACCTTAGTTCAACCAACATTAGATTCATGTCAACCTTCTTTCAACCCAACATTCAAACTCCTTTCAACCAAAACCAAATCCGTTTCAACCAAAGTCCAAATCAAAATTCACATGAACCTAATACTCAAAGTACCTCTTTCAACAAAACTACAAGTCAAAACTCATTCAACCAAAATCAAACCTCTTTCAACCAAAATAAAACCTCTTTCAACCAAAATCAATCCTCTTTCAACCAAAATCACACACCTTTCAACCAAACTAAAATTCTTTTCAACCAAATTCCAAATCAACCACATCTATCCACCATTTTATCATCCCCTAAGGTTACAAAAGACCAATCCACACTATGTTCATCCAATAGCATAATCTCCCAAGGGCTATCCATAGCACAAATTCAGTCTAATCCAAGTCATGATTCAAAGATTCTCATTCAAGATCCTTTCTCATAAATTCAAAAGGTTGAAGCCTTCCAAAAATCTCCCATGCAAACTCCCCCATGTCAGGAGGACAATCCAAAATCAGAAGAAATCAAACATGAAATAAATCAAGATCAAGAACAAACCTTTTCATCATACCCAATTTTCGATCAAGATCCCATTGACCAAGAGTCTTATGATGATCCCCTCATTCTTTTCTATTCCACTCATAATAACACCCTTGTTTCACAAGAGCAAGATGTTCTTTCAAGTACCATCCAACATCCACCTCCTAAACAATATCTCATTATCATTTCTCCTAGTTTCTCTCATGATTCCAATACACAAGTTGTTCATGAACCCCTTATCAATAAAATCACCAATCCAGATCATACTACAGAGGACAAATCATCAACAATACTATATACACCATCATCAAATGCCAATGTCATGATAGAAACAAGCATAACACCAGCTAATGAAATCAATACCCATATTGTTACATCTTTTTCTTCAAGCACAAGCATAACACTAGCTAATGAGATCAACAATTGGTTGGCTTCATCATACTCTTCAAGTGCATCAATAAAAATAGGCATGGACCCCACTCATGTCACAACTTCAAAACCAAAATCTATTTTCCTCATACACCCACACTTGAAAGACTGGGGGCATGAATATTTACCACAATTTAATTGGTTTGAAATAAGGAGGCTATAGCAGAAACTGTATATGAAAGACTCGCAACTAAATATCCTATTGTAAAAGATAGGTTCATCCAACTCTTCAAACAAAGACAAATGAATAAAACATGATGATTGTTTGAGTTATTATATTTAAGGGTGGGTTCATTTCAACATATAGCTACATGTCATTATTGTTTTCTCATATAGTTGCATCAATAAAACATGATGATTGTTTGAGTTATTCACTTGTCTGCACTAGAAGGAACTAAGGTTGTCTCATTTCCCAGATACTTGTTCATGAGGTCTTTAGGAGGCCTTTAGTCATTCATCTTCAACATCACATTGTGATTAAGCTTTATCCTTGGTTGGGTAGAAGTTTCACTATCAATTCTTGTTACCCAAAATCTATCAATTGCTATATCTCACACATTAATCAAAAACTCTAAGTCATTACAGATACCTAGTTGGTCATGTGGTTAGTGAAAAATCCAATATTTTGCTTTAGCACCACTATAAGTGTCCTACCTAAGTAGGTTTCGTTACTTACAAATCAAGGCAAGAAAAAAGTATTATGTCAATCTCAAGAAAAAACAAATAAAAAATTGATATATTACTGAAATATCACACATAAAAGTGCGATAGAAAAGAGAAAGTTTTACTAGAGGAACATGCAAGTAACTCCATTAGGGTTATGGATGCCTACTGGCAATGGAGCAATATTTGAGAGATTATACTGCATAACCTCGTCATAGCCCGAAAAGCTTGCTTCCAGCAAGGCTCTATCCAGGTTGCTTTTGAAGTCAAAATAACTCACGTAGCTAGCCACATAGGATTCCAAGGGTCTTTGATGGTTATAAGAACCAGAATGAACTCAAACGCACACACATGGGTAAAAGAAGATCAAAGTTTCAAGAATTCATGGAGAAGTTTTTCGTGCCTCCATTCATAAATCTTGGTTACATAGTGTGTTAGGTTGGATGGTCTAAGTCTTTTGAGAATGGATTGAGCACCTATCTCTTAAATGTTTCACACCTTTAATCTAATTAGTGCATTTCAAAATAAAAGACACACACTCACCCTTGTTCAAATAGGAATTGCATTTTTTTCATGCATCTTGCATTAGTATAACTCATATCAAAATCCATTGTCTCCATCACATTATGCATCATCATATAAGGTTTGCATACTTGGGAGCATAACTGAAAAAATAAAAAAACATCCGAAAAATGATTGTGAAAAAACTTAAAAACATTCAAAAAATGATCTTGAAAAAAATAAAAAACATTAAAAAATGATCCTAAAAAATATCAAAAAACATTCGAAAAATGATCCTAAAAAATCCTTAACATTCGAAAAATGATCTTGAAAAAACTCAAAAACATTCAAAAAATGATCATGAAAAAATCAACTAAAAAAATCGAAATACGATCCTAAAAAAAAATACTAGAAAAAAAGGTGGAATCTCAACCAAAGTTTTGTCAAGACATCAACAAGATCAAATCCCTCAACAAAGTCAAGTTTCAATATCAACAAGATCAAAACCCTATAGCAAACAAGCTTGTCAACATCAACATCAAATCAAAATTTTGCAACATAATAGAAAATGAAGAAAACATCTTACATGTTGTGATCATAGGTTCAAACCAATCAAGCAAACATCATGGATCAAGGCATTATGCATTTCATAGGGAAGATGAAGAATTCATCTCTTCCATTCCTATTCTATGACCATCCATAGAAACATTAGCTCAACAAAAAAATACTTTGCAACAAAAACTGAGAGACATGACTAGTCCTAGCAACCATACAACTGGTTAGAAAATATGATGAGAGAAGTGATAACCACGAGGAAATCATTATCAGCCCAACCTTCTTCTTCTTTTAAGACCATTCAAGCATGTCAATCTTCATTCTTCAACAAAATCATTCCTACCTCAATTCAACCAACATTTTTTTCATGCATCTTGCAGTAGCATAACTCATATCAAAATGCATTGTCTCCATCACATTATGCATTATCATATAAGGTTTGCATACGTGGGGGCATAACTGAAAAAATAAAAAAACATTCGAAAAATGATTGTGAAAAAACTAAAAAACATTCAAAAAATGATCTTGAAAAAAAAAAAAAACCATTAAAAAATGATCCTAAAAAAAATCAAAAAACATTTGAAAAATGATCTTGAAAAACCTCAAAAACATTTGAAAAATGATCATGAAAAAATCAACTAAAAAAAATCAAAATACGATGCTGAAAAAAAATACCAAAACATTCGAAAAAAGTCCTGAACAAAAAATAAAATTAAAAATCAGAAAACATCAAAATCACAACAAAAAAACATTCAAATACGATCTTGAAAAAAGACCAAAAACATTGAGAAATACCAAAAACCCTAAACATTGGAAAATCTCTTCGAAAACAAAAGACAATCAAATACTAATTTTAAAACTTGCAATAAATTGTCTCGTAAGAATCAAACACCCCAATAGATGTCCAGCAAACACTTCGCATGAAGTTAAACAAAAGATACAACTAGCTTGTCAAAACATCTACAATCACACTGATCAACTGTCTAATCTATCGATTTATCAAACTATCAACGCGTTCAACATCTTGTGTTTTATTAAACTATCAACGTGATCAACATCTTGTCTTAAACAGAATCAGTACACTCGAAACTGATAGATTAGTCTTATACAGGGTCCAAAACTTCTAAAATTAGACATTATCGAAATTACACCAAACATATTAGAGAAAAGGCACAATCAGTCTCACTGTGGAGTTTTGTCTATTTTGGTTGACTCTTTTTTATCAAATTAGCAAAGATCATTGCTTTTAGCTACTCAAGGATGTCCAAGAGTTACTAGAGGAGCCATGATGGGCATGATCCTTTTTTTTGTTTGTTGTTTGTGGTTTAAATTGATGAAGTTCTAGTGCAATTTTTCTAGTGGGTGTCTATGATAGGAGCATTCTACTTGTGAATGCCACACATACTTCGACCCCTAGTGTAATTCCCAGAATGGAGCGTTCATTCCTTGTCTATTACCTATTCATTTATGTGCAATGAGATATCTATACATCTTGGTTCTTTATACCCTGGTGTAATAAGCTCCATTGTTATATAATAAGGCACAATAATGATAATGTATTGCACTATGAATAAATCAATGAAGACTATCTCATCAAAATTTCTATCATATCGGTCATTATTACATCAAAATTTGGCTTACAAAGATTGATTCAGTTGACTAATTATTTTCTATCATTTTCTACGTCTAACAACTAACAATTCTTCTAACATCTTCAACATGTATTTTGATACAAAAAAATAATAATAAGTATTATCACATTGCATGTTCATTACCATTTTATACTCATAATAAAGTTTTCATCAACCATTATGCATCACAACATAAAGCTACATCAAATCACTGCATGATATCACATTCATATTGCATTCATCATTGCAATAAAAATACATTAGACCATGAAGTTCACCATCAAAAGTTCATCAATAATGCATATCATATATATCATATAAAAATGTGTCAAAATACATTGTATCTACATCATCAAAATCAGTATCCAATCTCTCAACCTATATTTCCTCTATCAGTAGGTGCACCTCGACTAGCTCCAACCTATCCCGATGGTGCTCTAGGTGGACCCATCACTCACCCATTGCTAGTCTGTCGATAAGTATATCAACTTGATCCTCTCCCCATGAAAGCACCAAAACTAGGTTCCCTCTGACCCTTGGGGATATCTCTCTCATAAACATGCCGATAATAAATAGCCTCCAATGCTGCAGCAAAATATCTATCTGCCTAGCTACATGCCTCCATCACTGGCCCAGATAACTTCTCATATGCATCCATAGTGATCTAAGACTACCTAATTGCCTCATCCCTATCCCACTGTAATCAATCCTTATCAGTAGCTATCTGGTCCCTCTCTGCATTCAAATCCTCCATCACATGTCGATACTGATCCCTATCCTCCACCTGTCATTGTTGCAAAGTAGTGACCAAGTCCTCTAAATCTCTAACTTGATCTCTCAATCCCTCCTCATCTCCTCTATCCACACCTACAGACTCTCCATCATGGGGCATCTCCATAGTATAACCATCATGCCCACCCTCATCTCCATCACTGCTCGATGACCCTGATCTTGACTCATCACTATCATCAGAACTGCTCATGGATGTAGTCTCTCCACCAATATCCACATCCTCCCTATCACTATCCACCTGCCCTGCAACCGTTGCTATCATATATATACCTCCTCCACCTCTACCTCCTCCACCCCTACCTTCTCCATCCGTACCTCCTCCATGTCTAACTCTTCCACCACTATCCTCTCCACCTCTCCCTCTAGGACCCGTGCCATGTCTAATTTGTTGAGCACCAATTCGAACTATCAGATTTGTCAAAGGTATAGGCCTATGTTATATCCACCATACACTATATTTCACTGTCGACCCTGGATCCGCTACACCAAGTCACCATCCCCATAAAATAGGAGCAAGAGCATCAAACTCATCAATAGAAATATGAGGTTGTATACAAGTACCCCAATCACCAACCTGTCAAGTAGTGCAAGCAAAATAAGTTGTCACACCTGGAATACCCTGTACTTCCCCAAACTGTCTAAGCACATGGCCAGGAAGATGCATATCAATAAGCCTGTGACTACCAACATCTTGACCAATAAGATATCTCTTTTGTCAACAAAAAGGAAGTGTTTTGAGCTCCCTTCAAAACTCATTTTATCCTAATCAAAAATGATTTTCTAGAAGTTGAATTAGGGAAAGGATCCTTAAATATTAGATAGGTTTTTCTTTTCTGAGGGATCTCTCTACCTTCCCCTATGGGCTCAAGGCATCCATACTATGATGTTTTGGTTCAGACCATTTTCCAGTACAAGTCATGATTTTAGGAGACAAAAAACTAATTTGTTGTCCTTTCAATTTTGAGAATATGCGAATGAGAAACAACAAATTTTTCAAGTTGAAGGAGGAATGGTGGATGGAAGGAAAAATTTATTGGCTCTAAACATTTTTGCATTGTAGCAAAGCTCAAAAAAATTGAGAAAAATGTTCTTAAATGCAATACAGATAACTTTAAGGACATTTTCACTTCAAAAAAGGAATTAGAAGTAGAGATCGATGACCTAAGCTAAGTATTTTATTCTAGTATGGATCAAGAAAGATATCTTAGAGACAAGGAGTTATTATAAAGATATGAGGATATATTGGCTAAGGAGCAAACTTTCTAAAGGTAGAAATCCAGAGAGACTTGGTTGGCAATAAGGGATAAGAATTCAAAATTCTTTCATAATTCAAACAAGTAGAGAATAGATGTTAATAGAATCAGAGGCCCGAAGAGAGATGATGGAACCTTCATAGACAAGCCAATGGAAATTGTTAAGCATTAGGTCTATTTTTCACATAGATCCTAAACAACTAGGAAGGTTCTAATTGGCATAATTTACAACCCTTCATTGACAACATTCCCAACCTAGTGACCAACGAGAAAAGTCACATGTTGATAGGAAAATTCACCTATGATGAGATTAAGGTAGCCCTATTTCAACTTCATTTGGATAAGGCCCTAGGTTTGGATAGTTTTCCTATTGTTTTTTTTCCCCAAATGTTGGCATATTATTAGGAATGAGTTAACTGAGGCCATTGAGGTAACTAGGAATTTAGGCAAATTCTCAAGGGAGATAATTATGCCTTAATTGCTCTTATCCCCAAGAAGGATATGGAAACAAGCTACCATGTTTTTAGGCTCATTTCTCTTTATAATACTAGATCTACAATATCATGTCAAAGGCCTTGACAAAGAGATTAAAAATCATTATTCCTCATATCATTTGAGACTAACAAATAGGGTTCATTCCAAGAAGGTCAATTTTGGACATGGAGTTATTATTTCTCAAGAAGCAATATACTCTATTCAATGCAATAAGTCCCCAATCATTCTCATTAAAATAGAAATAAAGAAGGAATACAACAAGGTTGATTGGAGTTTTTTCTATAAATGTCTAGAGGCCTTCAAGTTCAACAATCAATGGGTGAATTGGATTTTATATTGCATCTCAAGTCTAAGGTATTCAATTCTCATTAATAGTTCACTTGTAGGTTTCTTTGATAGCCCTAGGGGTATAAGGCAAGGGGATCCTTTAACTCCTTTCCTCTTTATAATCATGTCTAAAGCATTTGGGAGAGCCATTAGGTCTAATGAAGAGGAAGGGCTAATTAAAGGAGTTAAAATTACAAGTGGTCTACCAGTAGTGACCCATCAATAATTTTCTCATGATATGATGCTATAAGTTGATGGGAGGAAAAGGGAAGAAATGCAGTTGAGAAATATTTTAAAGTAATATGCGATAGCTTCAGATCAGGAAATCAATTAGTTTAAATCAGAGGTATTTTTCTTCTCAATGGATCATATGACAGCAATTGAACTTCTACAGTTTCTTGGACCCAAAGTAGGTACACTCCCATGTATATATTTAGGGTTACCCTTGAACAAAGGATTAAGATCCAAAAAACTATGGAAACTACTTAAGGAAAAGATGGAAAAGAGATTGTCCCGTTGGAAAGGGAAATGGCTCTCTTGGGCAAGGAGACTCACTATGTTGAGATCAGTTATCTCTTCCCTTCCCATATATCTTATCCTTTGTCTCTTGTTGTCAATTGGAATGAACTCAAAGATAATATAGCTTATGAAAAAAATATTTTAGAAAGTCAATGATGAGAAAATGAAGTTGGCATTGATCTCTTGGAACAAAATTTCTAATCCCAAAAAATTCAAAGTGGTGGACTTGAGAAATCAACTTTGGTAAAACAAGTCTCTTGGGGCTAAACTTGCTTGGAGGATGTATCAAGAGCCTCATTTGTAGTGGGTGCATATTCTAAAACATAAATACTTATAGAATAATGATGCATGTGAGATATTTAGAACTCTAAACCCACCTAAGGGGTCTAGGGTGTGGAATTTCACACTCAATTGTAGATTGGTTATTTCGAAGTAAATTTCTTGGGATATCCAACATGGTTGGTCTTGTTTATTCTAGGAGGACTCCTAGCTTGGTCTTCCTACTATAGATGACCTAATGTATACTAGTATAATCAAGACTTACATCAGACATCACTAGGGAGATACAATCAGGGACTATGCAGAATTGCGAAATCTACACCCTTCCTTGGGATGGTAGTGGAGAAGCATAGAGGATTTTCCTTACCAAATAGAGATTTGATCAAACTTAAATAGAGTTTCGCAGAAAAAAGAATGACCTTCAGACTTGGGCAAGATAAATTAATTTGGATGGGCTCCAAAACAAGGCACTATAATGCCAACAAGGGTTATAAGAGCATCACTCGGAGCATGAACTTGTTAAAGACAAAACTTCTTATGGAACTTTGTTGGAGAAATCTCTATCTGCCTAAGGCCAGAGTATTCACTTGGGCTTCTCTTAAAGGGACAATGTTAATTGCTAAATTCTTTAGAAAAAGAGGTTTTGAAGTAACTTTGAAATGAGTTTTATGTAAGAATGTTGAGGAAATAATGGAACACATTTTGCTCAGCTATCCATACTCATAAACTTATTGGAGATGGCTTTGTGCTTAGTTAGGATGGATATTGGTCCTTCCAAATGGTATATTAAGTTTGTTCAAAGTTTGGCCAAAAAGATGGAGGATAAAATATCTTTGGAAACCTATAAATATGTAGCCCATCTATCCTTCTTTGGGAATTGTGGAAAGAACAAAATCGGGAGATCTTACAAGATAAGGCTATGACAAGAGAAAGTTTGACTTATAATGTGGAAATAAGTATTGTAGAGTTAGCTTATAGAGTGAATTCTTCTCATTTGGAAAAAGGAGTCAGATTCTTTGAGTGGGATAACTAGATGAAGAATGTTTGGTGCGGTTTAAAGATACCCACATTCTTCAGTATTGGAGGGGATGTTAGTAGGAAGGCTAGGGAATAATGGTTTTGGACTCCACAATATGGATGGTTCAAATTGTATTTTGATGGAGCATCTTGTGGCAATGCAGGGGTGGTTGGGGCTAGTGGGGTAATTCATTTTCGGGATGGATCAATAGTAGCAAGATACTCCTTACCTTTGTAAAAGGATACTAACAATGTAGCAAAATTCAATGCATTGATAGAAGGTTTATTTCTTTGCAAAGATTTGGGAATTGATACAATTGAGATTGAAGGGAGCTCAGCAATAGTAATTAATGCATTTAGGTCCAAAGAAACCCCTAATTGGAGATTGGGATCTTTATTGGATAGGGCTTTGGAAATTTTAAACTTCTTTGAGGATTATAGAATTAATAATATTTATAGAGGAGAGAATAGAATAGACAATATATTGGACAATATAGTGGCTGATGGAATTCTCTTCTACAAAATAGGTCCTATTGATGAATAAGATTTTTTAGGGGAGTGCTAGAAGTTTTGTATGGACAAGACATTGATTAAATATCCTATTAAATTTTTATTATGAATAATTGTAGGTTTATCTCTAGTTTTCCTCTTTGGTCAGTGTAGGACATTTGGACGTATTAGTTTGGAGATTTGGGTTGTTGAGTTGGCTACCCTTCCACATGAGACACATTAGATATTATCCAATAGTAAGAAAATGTTATGTTTTTTATTTGAATCCTAGGGTAATGTTTGGATTTAATGAAGAAGTCTAATTGCTAGGTTGGGCCACCTAGGTTTACACAAGATTTAAGTCACATCATAATGAATTTTTGTTGATATGTGAGATTTAGAGCATTTCAAAATGAAGGAAAAGATGGTTGGGCTTCGTATATTAATGAAATATTTATTTTTTTCTTTACTGAGAAGCTATTAGAGATTTGGGAAATATTTTTACAAATACATTACTTGGCTTAGTTGTACTCATTTGAAGTTTTGTGGTTGTTTCTAGGTAGTTTTTCTAATGTATTCACCCATTAGGCTTGTTTTTTAGAGGAGGTACGTGGTTTTTTTAGCTTCTATGACCAATAAGAACCTAATAGAGGTGATGAATAATTCTCATTGTTTGTCATCCATGAATCCAATAGGGTTTTGTGGGTTGAATTCATTTGAATAGATCATAGATGTAGAGTGAATTTGGACTCCCTACTTTCTTTCTGGCGGCTATCTTGTGGATGGGGGAAAAGAAGCTTGTAGCAAAGGAGCTTTGTAGAAGGGTATTCGGAAATGGTTTCCTAGGTAACATTGAGTAGGTGCCTCATAATGTGGATGAGAATTTAATCATTACCTATCCTAAGCATTACTTTCATGTCAGATTCTTTGGCAAATTAGTTCCAAGATTTTCGGTGATAATCAACAGTGATATGCCTTCGCATATTTGAAGATCCATTATTCAAATGAATCTAGAATTTCTTAAAAGACTCATAATTTTTGCTCATAATAGTTTATTGGTCAATGTCACTAGCAATGCAGTGTATGAGGAGGTAGATTGGGTTGTGGAGTTTATGAAGGATGAAGACATTGATTATATTGGTATCGCTATTTTTGGTCTACTTCCAACAAGTTTTTTATACAAAGTTGGATTTACATCAGCTCCTTTGTCCTCTTTCCTCAATTTTAAACATGTTACTATAGGTGTTGGGCCTGATTTGCAATCCATCATATTAAACCTTTTTAAAATGTCATTTGCATAATTATATTGTGAAATGAATATACCTCTCTCATTGAACTCAAATCATTCATCTCAAGTTTATTTTTCATAGCTAATTTAAATGTGTAATCAATTGATAGCTCAACCATGAAAATCAAGTGATCAACATATAAATAAACTATTATGATCTCACCTTTCTCATTAATCTTGGTACACAATGTAGGCTCACTGTTACACATATTAAAGTCATTTTGCAAAATATAAGAGTCAATTTCGCTATAGCATGCTCTTGGGGCTTGTTTGAGTCCATAGAGTGCCTTCTTGAGCTTGTAGGCCTTGTTTTCATGACCCAAAATCTCATATCCAGGTGGGTGCTCTACATAGACCTCTTCTTCTAATATGCCATTTAAGAAAACCGATTTCACATTCATATAATATACTTCCCACTTCTTTTGACTTGTAATGGCTAATATTGTTCTCCCGGTGTCTAAATGGGCCACAGGTGGAAATGTTTCATTGTAGTCTAACCAAAGTTGTTGTGAATAACCTTTTGCTACAAGTCTTTCTTTATGTTGCACATTACCATTTGCATTCAATTTTGTTTTGTAAGCCCACTTATTTTCCTTATGGAAGACTCACTAACTCCCGTGTTTGACTCTTTCTTCATTTATTGCATGCACCCATTTTTCTTCTTTAATTGATTTTTCAAAATGAATTGGATCTTCAACATGTGAATATAAAGAAAAAAGAGAAAATTGATCTACATTATTTTCATCATCATTTTTCTCATAAATCTCTCTTAAACTTTCGAATTTTTGTCTTCTCAAGCTTGCTCATGTGGTGTTCGACATGTAACTTGAACTTGTTGAATGTGAACTTGATGGTCGACCACCAAGAGTTCCAAATGAGGATGGTGTTTGCTGAATATTTAATGGAGTATTTACTTATGTTTTTGGGGTTGTCCTTATGCCTAATTATGGTTTTATTTGATCACTTTGTTGACCTTGAATGAGTGTGGAAGGAATCACATTTGGAGGAGTAAGTGCTAGTATAAAATCTTCACATTCTTATTGTGGTAAGTTGGCTGAAATATTGATTGTTTTATCTAATGTTTCATCGCATGCTTCATCTTCTATGAATTGCACATATTTGTTGATCATAATGTTTTTGTTCATTGGATTGTATAACTTGTAAGCATTGTATTCATCATTATATCCCACAAATATACATAGTTGTCCTTTGTTGTTTAACTTTATTCTTAACTCATCTGACACATGTGCATATGTCACACATCCAAATATTCTTATATGAGAAACATTATGGTTTCTTCCACTCCATGCTTCTTCCAGAACCATATTGATGACACTTTTGGTAGGACATCTATTAATTATATATGTTGCACATGCTACAACTCCAAGCCAATATTCTTTCGACAAATATTTTGTCTTCGACATGCTTCTTGTCATTTCCATTATTGTCCTATTTTTCCTTTCAGCTACACCATTTTGTTGTGGGGTATACCTTGTAGTAAATTGTTTGTGGATACCATGATTCTTGCACAAACTTATGAAGTCATTTGAAAGGTACTCACCTCCTCTATCCATTGTCAATGCTTTGATGTGATGCCCACTTTGCTTCTCAACAAGAGCTATGCATTGGCAAAAATAATCAAACACCTTATGCTTATGTTTTAGATCGTAGACCCATATCTTTCTTGTGAATTAATCAATGAATGTCAAGAAGTAGTAGCTTCCACCAATTGAGGGTGTTTACAATGGCCCACAAAAATCTGTGTGAACAATCTCCAATGGTTCATTTTCCCTTACCGACTTTCCTATTGAAAATGATTCTCTATGTTGTTTACCCAAAATCCAACCTTCACATACTCTATCTAGTTTTCCTATTAGTGGCAACCCCTTCACCATTCTTTTCTTATGCAATAAGTTTAGGCCTCCAAAGTTTAGGTTCCCAAGACTTAGAGGTCATAACCAATTCTCATATTTAATTTTAGCTTGAAAAATTACTTGCGGAATTGTTGTATCTTTCTCTTCATCCTCTTGTGAGTTTGTTGGTGGGTGTGCTTCAGAAAATTCTGCCTTCAAATCTAGTTTTAGCCTTAACAAAAGCATTTTATTGTTTCTCATTTGGACCTTTGCAATAATCTGATTACTTGGAAATTTATTTAGAATTGTGCATTCTTTGTTCTTGAAAAAGACATGATACCCCTTTTGAATGAGATGCTCTATACTCATTAAGTTATGTTTCAATCCAAGAGAAAAATACACATCCGGAATAAACTTTTTCTCCCCATTTTTTGTTATAATGTTGACATTTCCTTTACCCATAACTGAAACATTGTTGTCATTCCCCAATGGTACATTTGGTTTTACATTTTCGTCCAAACTAGAAAATATTTCTAGTTTCCCTGTCATGTGATTCCTGCAACCCGAGTCTAAAAACTATATCTCTTTCTCACTTTCTTGTGCAACATTACAAGCTATGAACATGCTATCTTGATTTTGATTTTCTCTTGTGAAGTTAGCATTGTGTTGCCTAGAATCATATTGCTTCTTTCTACATTCATTTAAATAATGCCCAAATTTTTTGTAATAATGACATTGAACTAAGGATTTGTCATACCTTTGTCTTCCACCTCTATATGGATTTCTTCCTCTACCTAAAAAATTTCTTCTTCCCTTGCCTCTACTATGGCTGATCAAGACTTGTGTCTTGAATTCATGCTCCAAATTTGAATTTATCGACCTACCCAAACTATGCTCATGAGAAATAAGTGATCCAGATGAAGCTCATCCACTGAAAACTGTGAGAAATTCTTTGTCTCTTCTATGGCAACCACAATAGATTCAAATTTTCTAGGAAAACTATGATAGATTTGAAATCTTTTCAACCACTCTCCTCTCTTCAAGTGTCTCACCATGATATCTGATTTGATTTACCAGTCCAATGATTTGGGTGAAAAATGAGTCTATTGTATTTTATTCTTTCATGCATATGGTCTCAAAATCCCTTCTTAACATTTGTAACTTAGTTATTTTCACTTTTTCCGTTCCTTGATAAGTTGTTTGAAGAGTTTCCTTTGCTTGTTTTGACTTTGTTGCTTCTTGAATCCTTGGAAAAATGATTTTACTCACACCTTGAAAGATGAAGAAGAGGGATTTTGATTCCTTCTTTCTATTTTTATTTAATAAGTCTTTTTCTGCTTGAGTTAATACATTATATGTTGTTGCATCAATTGAATTTAGGTAGCCATTCTCAACAAACACTCATAAGTCTTGAGCACAAAACAATTCCTTAATTGAAATTGCCCAATAGTCATAATTTTAACCATTGAACTAAGGAATTTGTGGCTTTGTCAAACTTATGTTCCGAGCTACTATGGTTGCTTTCAAATAACTTTCTTGAAAAACCCTTTTAACTTTTTGAAAAACCTTAAAAAAATTTAACACCACTAACCTTCAGCTTTGATACAACTGATAGAGAGAGGCTAAGGAGAATACATACATAAGAATAAAGAAAAAAAATAGAGATAGAAACAGAGCAAGTTGAAATATTATATTTTCATTTTTATTTTAAAACATTCAAAGCTCTGAATTCAGATAACCCAAAACACGGATCTGCAAACAATATTTGATTACAAGTAGTTGTTTCTCTTTCTTCACTTCATAGAGACAACAGTGATGGCACCGTCTTCTACAGCCAAGATAAAACTCCATTTTTACCTTTTCTTTTTCACATATCTAGCAAAGGAGGAAGTCTAAAGAAGATAATAATGAAAAGTTTTTTAGTTTAACTCAAAACTGTCTTGATTTGGAGTGAGTCCAAAGGTAGGTAACCTGCAATAGAGATAGATTTGATAGAAAACACTAAGGTATATGGTAAAATAAATGAGGCAGTTGGAGATTAACGGCAACAATTTTGATTTTAAATTTGTTATTATTTCTTTGTGAAAAATTTATGTTTTTAAAGGAATTTCAATATCATTATAAAGAGTGATATAATTTATCTTACGATAGTTGTATAAGTATGTTTTTAACATATTTCTGCATGGATTCAATTAATAAATCAGCATTGAGAATATTGAAACACATTATTCACAAGTTCATTTAGTCTGATGAAAATAAAAGGGAGTATAGATGTAAAAATCATATGTGTACTATTTAACTTGATATCATTTTTATTATTATTTCATTGGAAAGTATTAGAATTCCAAAATTTTGAAACTTAAAGGATAAGGAGATAGATAAAAATTTAAAGAAAGTAATTTAAATTCAAACATTTTTTGGATGACAAAGTAATTTAAACTCAAAAATTATTGACATAGATGTAAAGGTATGTAAAAGAAGTTTAGTTTCTCAAATAAATGATATGTTGGAAGGCAGGTTTCATCATCTTGAAGTATCTTTTTATTTAATAAACAAGGGTATTGAAATAATATAACACATTCATTAATTTTCTCATTAGATCATTTATCATACTCAAACATGTCTAAAACACTAGTTTTTAAGCTCATAGAAGTTTGGAAATGGATAACAAATTCTATAGATAGATCTAGCACTAAAGAATATAATAATCTTAAGAGTGAAAGACAATCGTTACACCTTAATATTATCATCAAATACATCGTTTAAACATATTTTATTGAATAATTATAAATTAGAATTGGAATGACATTTAGAATAATATAATTTAAAATAGGTGCCAAAAACCATGACTTTGATGTACAACAAGTGTGATATTTAACACTATGTGATACCATCATATTAGTAGGGATTCTATACAATTCTTCATTCATATTTAAGTCTAGATAATTCAAGGGGAGGAATGCACATAATAATAATATTGAAAGAATGTGAAATGATGGATATAAAATATTTGAAAGGATGAGTCATAAGTGGTGAAGGCACATGTGTAGTAGAAGAAGAAGGCACACTATAAGTCAAATACAAAGGAGTAACATCAATAATATTGGATTAAATAATAATACTAGGTTTTCAATTTTTTTGTGTGGTGTACACCCAAATATACATAAGACTCTGCCAAAATGAAGATAATTGAATCCCAAGACCCACCTCAAAAACAAAATCTTGACAAAGGGTCTGTACTTGTAGAAACTGTCTCCAAGGATCCCACTTCTTCTTGGTTTATAGACTCTGAATGGACCCCTAACAACCCTAATATTACTACAACAACCCCTAATTCTTCTATGCCTTCTTTAGTTTCCCCTCCTCCATCCCCTATTGCATCCCCCTATGAGTGGGACTTGAAAAAGGTTTTTGAAAAAGTCCAATGAATTTTTTGTAATGCCTGCCAAAATACCCTAGAGAAACTAACTAACTAAACGTGATAATATAGATTTTTTTAAAAAAATATTTAATACTACACATGCACAACTAACATAATATCCAATAATCAAATACATCAATAAATCATGAGAATAGTAATATAACAATGCAAGTGGACATAAACAAACAACACACAGATAACATTCCCTAGGGTATTCCAATGTCATCGCTTAATACAACAAGAAGATATAACCACATCAAATAATACTAGTTTACAATTCCAGCATTCATTTCAACTAGAGTCATAAGAAAGTAAGCATTAATATAATAAACACACATTCATGAATCACAACCTAATAACAATATACATTGCCCACAATATCATTTACTCATAAAATTATAGCATATTATTAAAACAACTAATATGAAGGTTCATTTTAATGCACCAAATCCAAATGTTCCTACCCAGTTACTTCACCCATTAAGTATACATAACATCTCTCTTCAATATCATTTTCAATTCCTAATAGATGAATCTATACAAAATTATTACATGATATACATCTCATCCACACTTAATAAAAATATTTCTAGTCCAAACAACATAATCTTATTTCAAGAATCATAGCCACTACCCACAATAATATCAATTATTCAATAGTTCAATACGTGTCTTACAAGAATATCTTCTCCTATATACAACATATACTACCATGAATAATAATCTCAACCTACAATTACAATTATCCAATGTACATGATATAATGAAGTATCTAATTTAAAGATACATAATAATATGCTCCAAAAATCCATCTCAAGATGAAGAGATAAGATAAGAATCCAGAACCACTGATGTACAAACAACCAATGAAGAGAAAATCACAAAGGAAGAAGGCACCCAAACCATCTAACCATATCGAACCAAAATGTACACCCCTGTGCTCTAGAGATTGACACGAGATCCCACACACTGTAAACATAGGTTAGAACCTATAACAACCAAAGGACATATAACCACTTAGACAACAACCATAGCTGAATGCAATCACAAAGCCATAGCTACATCAACTTCATAAGGCTCAACCAACGAAGCACAAAACAAAAAATGCTAGAGGTTTCCAAACAAATAAGGTCTAAGGATCTAGGACACATATAGGGAAGATTGTCATCACATAAAACCATAAAAATAGGGAGATCCTGGCGCCATGCCCCAACTCCCGTGACACCAATGTGAAACTGTCTCAACCTTTGAGGGAATCAAGGGAGTTTGGTTTTCCTATCCAAGGCCTTCCCAATCTCATCCTGAGCCTATGCTAGTGGTTGTTCACCAAAATATGTCATTATCAAGAAAGTATGGCACCAAAATATTTCATTATCTTATTAATGTGAAAACCCACTACCCAACCTATCTAGATTAATTATTTAAGATTATCACTTGTTTACAAAAAATCTTTCAATGAGATTTCCTAGCAGTCCAAACCATAACACCCTACATAAGGGAGATCGTAGTGATCTATCTCTCATGACCTAACACCCACTTGGAAGACATAAAAGTCTTCCAATAGCCAAGAGAAACCAAAAACCATCGTTGATAAAAAATAGCCATCACCAGGATAACACATGTAAATCACAAATAATCGAGCAAGCCTCTGGTCTAGCAAAACAAGTCTCCGGCTTAGAAAATCCACACAAAACAAAACAACACCTATGCATAGAATTATGGCACTTTCACAAACTAAAATAGTGCATATGATAGATGATTTAGCACCTCTGCAAACTAGACTGCCACATATACAAAGTATTGTGATACATATAATATATAGACTAGCGCATTTACCAGATACCATGGTGCATATAAACCACAGAATAGCGCATATGACAGATGATTTAGAACATTTGCAACCCAAACTGGTGCATATACAAATTATTCTGATGCATATAATATACAGAATAGTGTGTTTGACAAATACAATAGCACATTCGCAACAAAGATTAAATATGGACTCAAACGCGAAGAAAAATAAATGATTGTCTAGAATTGATACATAGACAAATTACAACCTCAACCAAATCTTCACCAGGGCGATTTACAATCCCAGAAGAAGAATATGACATAAAATATAGAAGGTCTATTAACCAGAATCAAAGCAAATAGTCTCTTGACAATAACGTAGAAAATTCATTTTTGTCAATCCGAAGAAGAGGAAGACAATACATGGAGAAACATAGATATAGACTCCTGAAAATACAATAATCGAGAATAATAACAAAGAAAATAACACATATAGCACCATACTCTAAAGGATACCAACAAACACCAACCCCCTTACAACAATATAGGAAGTATGGGCACAAGCCAAAACTCCAAACATTACCGTAATAATAAACCAAAGATTTCGTTAACAACCATCCCAAACTAAGATAATCAAGGCCATAGAAATAAAGTTCCATAGTATGATGCATAGAAACAAGCTCACAACACATGACAATAACAAAAGCTCCTTTCCATAGGCACATGGTAGACAATCTTTTTAAAATTAAAGTCCTCCAATCTAAAATTAGAAGCGATGGAAGAAAAATTGTAGAGCAAAACAAAAGTGTCACAACCCCAAATTTTATCAGACACAATTATTATTAATATTTTGGACATATTGTGACATAAGTAGAAAAGTAATTAATATGTAGACTATTGACTTTATATTTATTTTATGTTTAAATCATGAATTAGTTAATTAATATGTTTACATAGAAATGCATGAAGTTAATAAAACCCTAATAAAATAATAAAATAGACATATGAGATTTAATTTAAATAAAAATAATTATTAAATTAATGAAATTGCAACATTTATAGTGTTTCTTTTAGTCTACATATATATGTGTGTATAAATCCTTATTTAAACTTATGTTTTTCATCCTTTTTGAGGTATCATCATGTTTTGTTTTTTTATTTACATAATAAAATTATTGTACTTAAAATTGAACATGAAAAATGCATGAGAAGAAATAAAAATTAAAAATTAAAAAAAAATTATGACAAAGAGGACTTACACCAAACACAGGAGATAGGAAAAATTCAATGGGTATGGTTATTTTATGCATATATATATACATACATATATATACATACATATATATATATACATACATATATATACATATATATGCACATATATATATATATATGTGCTATAAATATATGTATGTATGTATATGTATATGTATGTACATGTACATGTACATGTATATATATATATATATATATATATATACACACACACATCTATATATACATGTACATGTACATGTATATATATGTGTGTGTGTGTGTGTAAAGATATATATACATGTACATATTACATATACATATGCATATATATATATACATACATACATATATATGTATATGTATATGCCTATACATATACATACACACATGCACCCATATATATATATATTCAATTTCTAAAAAAATTATGAAGTTTAAGATTGTGATGCAGGAGCATCCCTGGTTCATTGCAATCATGCATCAACCAAAAATATCTTTTTTAGTTTATTTTCTATTTTACAGTTTTAGCATTTTTTTCTGCATTTCTTTGCATTTTCTCACTGGATCTTGTGGAGCTGGATTTTGTTCGTGGACCTATTCATCTACCTTATTCTTAGTCTGTGGAATGTTTGGATCTTTTTCTGGCAAGTTATCACTTCCGGAATCTGAGACAAATTTTTGGCTTGGAACACCAGAACCGCTTGGACTAATTTGGTTATTGGCGAATCTTGTGGATCCTTTCCATAACTTGTGGAGCCTCAATTCATTGTTACCAACATTCCTTGGCATGTGTCAGACCTTCTCTTAGGTTTGCACTTCATCCTATGGATTTTCTAGGGTGATCTCTTTGACAAAGACCGACCTAGTTGTTTACATGCTTCATCTTGTTCATCGGTATTTGTTTTGTCCTAGGCTAACATGAATCATTCCTGATCATATAAATCAATTTAATTTAGCATGCAGAGATCATAATTATAACATACAAGATAAATATAAAGGTTAAGATGTTTGAAGTTAACCGATATTGTATTTGAGCATCTATGTGAGTAGGAGAGTGTGTCGAATCTTGTAGGTTGCATGCTGCTGGTAGGTTGTAATTGATTTTTATGATATAATAAAGCCTATTTAGCATTGCCTCCATCATATTGTTTCTCTTATATTGTGTTAACTCTTTTTGCACAGTCCAGACTGTTCTCTTTGAGGATCCTCATGTTGTGACTGCACCAAGTGGTATCAGAGTGATTTTTCATTCTGATATTGCATCGTCCTATAAGATTTTGTTGTGGGGTGGTGGATTGAGGATCTAGCATGAAACTGCAAAGGATTGGCATAAAGATGGGGTGAAGAGGAAATGTTAGAAATCATGGAGTATGTTGAAATGTAGGCCATGCTGTGATGGAAATGTTGCAAGGAATTGTAGTCCAGTTAAAGTCATTGAAATGGCCTAGAGAAGAGGTTGAAATGTTGAAGATGTGATTGATGAAGAAGAAGAAATACTTGGAGAATAAGGAGCAAACCCATCGATGAATGATCCAAATAAAGAAAGGTCCATATGAGCCTTGAGAAAAGAAAATACCAGACCACATTTTACCCCACTGGATTATAATGGCAAGTTGGATTCAGATGAATTATTGGATTGGATAATGAAAATGAAAAAGTATTTTGATTTTGAAGGTACAATGAAAGATGGGAAGGTGAAATATGTTTGTACTAAGTTGAAAGAACATTCATCTCTTTGGTGGGGGTATTTGCAAGTAGATAGATAGAGAAGTGGCAAAGAGAAGATCAAATATTGAGAGCGAATGGTTAGTATGTTAAAATTGAAGGTCATACCAATTGATTATCAAGTGAATCTATTTCAAAAGTTGGAAAATATGAAGTAGAAGGAATCTAGTTTGAAGGAGTATACAAAGCATTCTACAAGTTGAATATCAGATCCAAACATACTAATGATGAGATTGAACACATTTCTAGGCATTTGAATGGGTTATGGATCTCTATACAAAATGAACTCAGTCTAATCAAGTTACAGAGTGTTGAGGAAGCCTATCAATATGTCCTAAAAGAAAAAGAGAAGTTGAACAAAAGACATGAGAAGAAGAAAAGAAGTAGAGGTGGAAGATTTTATGGAGGAAGATTTCAAGGAGGAAGAAGCTATTCTGGAGGAAGAAGACCTATGCAGATCAGAGAAAAGATAAGGGAGTTAGCAGAAATGGTAATTCATACCAGAAGGGTGATAGAAATTTTTACTAGTGAAGTGACCCTGATGGATACCGGAATGAGGGTTATGGAAAGGAAGATAGAAGACAAGATAAAAGATTGTTTAGAGGAACCTTTTTTAAGTGTGGAGGAGAAGGAGATCGTTATTTTGAATGTAGGAGGACAAAGAACACTGGAAGAGAAGCACTGGTAGAATAAGATTATACTAGATAAGCTAATAAACTAGAAGATGGAGAATTGCTAGTTCAATGAGGAGAGCTTTGTGTCACACTGGAGATAAGAAGAGCCCTTGTAGAGGAGGAATTTGTTCAAGACTAGATGTAAGGTATTCGGTAACTATTGTAAAGTCATTATTGATAGTGGTAGTTTAGATAATCTTGTTATGAAGGAGGTGGTGAATAAGTTGAATTTGGAGAGATTGAAGCACCCTAAGCCTTATCAAATAGCATGGACTCAAGGTGATCATAAGATATTAGTAAGTGAATAATATTTGGTAAAATTCAAAATTGGATCTTATCATGATGAAGTTTTGTGTGATATTATACATATGGATCTTTGTCATATCTTGTTGGGTATACCTTGGTAGTTTCATAGACAAGCAATACATGATTGGAAGAAGAACATATACACTATTGTTTCCAATGGGATGAAGCAGACCTTGTTACCAATGGAGGAGCCTTTGAAAAATGAAGTTTGTACAAGTGCTAGAATTTTTTTAGTGGATGGGATGAGACATGAGAATGTGTGTTTTGCCTTAGTTACTAAGAAGACTAACAATATGGAGCATTAATGAGAACAATCAGAAGAAGAAAAGGAGTTGCTAATGGAGTATGTAGACATCATTTTAGATAATGTACCTGATGGATTACCCCCTGTGAGAAGTATTAGTCATTGCATGGACCTAATCCTCAAAGCTAGTTTGGCTAATAAAATAGCACATCGGATGACACTGGTAGAGAATGAGGAGATGAATAGACAAGTGTGAGAATTGTTGAGGAAAGGTTTGATCAGACAAAGTTTGAGTCCTTGTACAATGCCAGTAGTGTTATAACCTAAGAAGAATGAATAATGGATGATGTGTATTGATTCCAGAGCAATAAACAAGATCACAGTGAAGTACCAATTTCCCTTGCCTAGAACGGATGACATAATCGATTTTTTGAGTGGAGCCAAGTACTACACAAAGATAGATTTGAAGAGTGAATATCATCATATCAGAATCAAAGAAGGAGATGAGTGGAAGACAAAATTCAAGACAAATGAAGGACTATATGAATGGTTGGTGATACCTTTTCGATTGACTAATGCACTAAGTAATTTCATAAGGTTGATGAATGAGGTATTAAAGAAATTCTTGGGTAAGTTTGTGATTGTATACTTTGATGACATCTTGATTTTTAGTAAGACAAAGGAAGAACATAAGTTGCATTTGTGACAAGTTTTATAGAGGTTGAGAGAAGAGAAGTTGTTGACAAACATCAAGAAGTGCAATTTCATGAAGGAAGAGTTAGTCTATTTGGGATTTGTGATATCTACTGATGGATTGAAGATGGACCCTGAGAAGGTAAGAGAAATTGTTGAATGGCCTAGACTAGAAATAATTGGAGAGGTAAGATCATTAATAGATTGGCTAGCTTCTACCAGAAGTTTATTAGAAATTTCAGTTTAGTTTGTAGCCCTATGATAGAAGCAATGAGAGGAGAGAGAAAGGATTTCAATTGGACAACCAAAGAAAATAAGAGATTTGAATTGTTCAAGAAGAAGGTGATAGTATCCTGTATTGGTTTTACCATATTTTAACAAAGTATTTCAAGTGGACTACGATGCAAGTGGAAATGCAATTGGAGAAGTCTTAAGTCGAGAAGGAAGACTGGTAGCATATTTTAATGATAAGTTAAATCATGCAAGGAGGAGATATTTTGTGTATGATAAGGATTTTTATGCCATAGTTCAAGCATTGAAGAAATGGAGACATTATTTGTTTCCTAGCAAGTTTGTGTTGTATACAGATCGTCAAGCTTTGTAGCGTTTGAGCAATCAGAGTAAGTTGAATTAGAGACACATGAGATGGGTAGAGTTCTCACAAAGTTATACCTTTATTTTGAAGCATATGAGTGGAATGTCAAATAGAGTTGTTGATGGCTTGAGTAGAAGGAGGCACTTTCTAACAAATATGAGAGTGGACATATTGGGTTTTGAGGAATTGAAGAACTTGTATGAGGATGATCTTGATTTTGCAGAACCTCAAAAGGCTTGTAAGGAATCAGTTATGGTGAATAGAAGTAAGTGGTTAGACTATTTCATTCAAGATGAGATGTTGTCTAGAGGAGTTTAGTTGTGTATACCTAAGAGTTCTATGAGGGAGAGTATGATAAAAGAGAAGCATAGTGGAGCATTAGCTGGACACTTTGGTGTTGACAAGGTAGTGGCATTGATTACTGAGAATTAGTTTTGGCCACAGTTTCATGTTAGGAAATTTGTTTAGAGCTGTAGAATTTTTCAACTTGCAAAAGGTAGTAGTCACAATTATTGACATTTGGCAGGAAAGGCGAAGAAGAAAGGGGAGTTTGTCAGAGTGGTGAGGAAGCCGTAGTCTGGTGGAGCCTAACAGAGAAAAAAGGAAAAATCAGATCTTGTACCTACCACAAGGCCTAAAAGAGAAAGGAAAATCAAGACTCAACGTGAGTCTAGTGCTCAACAAGGAAAATATAAATATGTTCCCTCATTGAAAGTAGATCAATTAATTGATGAAATAATTGTAGATGGTAACTTACAGAATCTTGGAGTATGCTATGAGAATTTTGGTGAAGGAGATAAGAGAAAAGTTGAAGAGGTAGTTGTATTATATTTACATAATTTTAGCAAAACATTAATTGAATTGAAAAAGTCCATTCCATAAGAATTGTACAGACTGATAGATGCAAGAAGAATGACTGCAATAAATATTGATAGGGAGATGAAGGAGAGAGAGATAGTAAATGTTTGCACTTGTATTACTCAAGGTGAAGCCAAGAGGCTGATTGAGGAGACGAATTGGAAGGAATTCTGAAGAAAGAAAATGATTAACAGATTGATGATTAGAAATGTGGAAGAGGTGAGTAAATAAATAGAGGATGTATGGATTAAGATAATTCAGAATGACCCTCTGTACAAGGATGCATTCAAACCATCTCAGCCGAAAGAGAAGCAAAGTGTTTCCAAAAGTCAGAAGGTTGAGACTTAGACTAAGGATCAACCGGAACATTAAGGTAATGTTGCAACCCTTGAGATCCAACAGGTTGATATTGCACCAAGTGGCAACACTAGTGTAAAAGATAAAAGGGGATGGTGAAAATAAGAAGGATGTTGTGTCTACAGAGGCTAAGGTTACTAAGGTAGAAAAAGGCAAAGGAGTAGAAATTGTCACTCCTAAGGTTACAGGGACCCCGCCTTAGATTCCAATTAATCTTGATAGTGTTGTTGATCTTGGAGAAATGTCTCTTGTAGAGAAGGTCATGCTCACAGCTGTTGTGCAAGCCCAGCAGAGCGAAGATCTGGTGAAGTCAAAATATGAAGATAAAAAGCTAATTTTGATGTCATTTGATGTTTTGTAGAAGGTGGCTCCTAATGTACACATAGATTCCAATAAGAGCCCCTTCAGTAAATTGTTACATTTAATTAATAGTGTAAATACTAGTTTTGATTCTTTGGAGAAGACTGCTACACATAAATTTTTGGATAGATTCAAGGATGTTAGGAAGAAAACATTCTGGAAGATGATAGAGAATGATAGAGTAAGATTAAATAAGAGACTGTAGATTATTTCTGACACATTGTTAGAACTCGATAAATTGTACAAATTTTGCCTAATTTTCTCCAAATTCACTATAGATATAGATAAGCAAATAGGTGTTTACTAGGGTAAGCCTGCTGGTATTTCTCAATCCTTTGATCCAAATGTAACATCAACTACAAGTATTGAATGGTAGATTATAGCTCTTAATGATCAAATCTCAAGCCTTCAAGCAGACAAGGACAAAATTTTGAGAAAAGTAGGTGAACTCTGGAACTTGATTGCCACCTAGTTGGACACCATATTAAGTAATAAGGTGGATTGTATGAAGGAGATGGCCTGACCTATGTCATCTGACCTAAGAGAATTAGAAATTCATGCTACTTTATTTAGTGCATTTATCACAGTTTTGGACAACTTGAAGAGTGGGTGGGATACTCACCTAGGATTTTTCAAGACTACTTATGCTGAAATTTCAAGTATTTATAAATATTTGTATATAAATTTTGGGTAGAACCCCACCTTTGGCATTGTTGTCAAAGGGGGAGAGGAATGGTGAAAACTGTATAGTAATGAAGAGTGGAATTATTTGTCTAAGGGGGAGCCTTAGAAATTCTTAGGATTCTTTTGAACTAGTGTACAGTGATCAACACTTAGTCATTTTTCACAAGTGTTGCCATCAATGCCTAAGGAGGAGATTGTTGGCAATTGACACTCATCCTATGGTCTCTAGTGATTCTTGGTGGTTTCTGGTGGCTGATTATTGGTTTAGGTTTTTCATTGCACAGGAGTACCAGAAGAACAACTTTTGAGATTGTTACCAGAGCACACCCTAGAGGTATATCAGAATTGATAGACACCAGTAATGAAGATAAAAGGACTACAGAAGCAAAACAATTTGTAGAGCATATGAAGACAGTACATACTCAGGTCAAACAACATTTGGAAGACACAACCAAGAAGTATAAAAAGAAAGTAGATTAAATAAGGAGACATAAGGAATTTGAAGTTGGAGATAAAGTGATGGTGTATCTGAGAAAAGAGAGATTTCCAATCATAACCTATATCAAGTTAAAGATGAGGAAGTTTGGACCTTGTAAGATCTTGAATAAATTAACTTCTAGAAACATATATTAAGTGGAGTTACTTGATACTTTGGAAAATTCACCTATATTCAATATTGCAGACTTACATCAGTATCATCAGACAGAATTCAGTGAAGACAATGTAGCAGACTTGGAGAAGTAGATATCACGAAGGGAACCAAACTAGATTGATGATATTTTGGATAGTGGAATTGGGCATAGCACTCAGAGCAATCAATAGAGAGAATATCTTGTGAAATGGAATTGCAGACTAGTTGAATGTTCATCATGAATTTCTTAGGTAGAGGTGGACCACCATTGTTTTCCTTTGACCCCAGAAAATTGAGAGACTCACTTTTTCAACAACCTTGAATGTCTGATGCAGGAGCATCTATGGTTCATGAAAATCTTGCATCAACCAAAAATATTTTCTTTTCGGTTTGTTTCCTATTTTGTAGTTTCAACATTTCTTTCTACGTTTCTTTGCATTTTCTCATCGGATCTTGTAGCGATGGATTTTGTCTATGGAATTTTTCATCTACCTTATACTTAGTCCGTGGGATGTTTGGATATTTTTTTGGAAAGTTATCACTTCCAAAATAGAGACAGTTTTCTCGCTTGGAACACCATAACCGCTTGGACCTATTTTGCTATTAATGAATCTTGTGGATCCTTTTCATAGCTTCCAGGGCCTCAATTTGATGTTACCAACATTCCATGGTGTGTGGACAACCTTCCCTTAGGTCTACACTTCATCCTATGGATTTTTCAGAGGGATCTCTTTGGCGGAGGTTGACCTGGTTGTTTACACCACTTCATTTTGTTCATCAGCATTTGTTTCATCCTAGGCCAACACAGATCATTCTCGTTCATATAAATAAATACAATTGAGCTTGTAGAGATCATCATTATAACATAGAAGATAAATCTAAAGGTTAATAATTCCATAATTGATTGATATTGTATTTGAGCATGTATGTGAGCAGGCCAATGTGTTGAATCTTGTAGGCCACATGTTGTCAGCAATTTCTAATTGATTTTCATGATATAATAAAACCTATTCTATATTTCCTCCATCACATTGTGTTTCTTATGTTGTGTTAACTCTTGTTGCATGATCCAAACTATTCTATTTGATGACCCTCCTGTCATGACTGCACCAGATTGTCAAGTAAAATAAGGTATTTTAAATAATTTCATTTTGTTTTCTCTCAAAGAGTAGACCAAAAATTTGTGATTAAAATAAAATTATTATAATTATAATTATAGTTATCTAGATTTGGTTTAATTATAATAAATATTCTTAAACCTTTTGATATGTCAAAGGAACATGACTTATGCACCTACATATATTGATTTAGTTTTGTATGGTCCTAAAGAAGCCTCCCTTGCAATGTCTTGAAACTTTGATTTCCAACCCTATTTAATTTCCATGACACCACTTAGTATATTGCCCTCTTGGGTGAGGAGACAAGAAGGATGTTCATGGATAATAACTATTTAAGTGTATGCATCCCTTTACCATTATTACTTGCATAATAGGTGTTTTGGCATAGTATATATTTATAGTTGTTATTTGCATTGTTACCAATGTGTAAAGTCTTAGGCATCAGAAATATGTTGTTGAAATTATATCTATTTCAACTATTGAAGGCATGAGTAATTTATTGAAGAAAGGGTAGATTAGAAAAGTTGTAAATCACCCATGTGCATATAGAATTATGTATATGAATAAATGTTTTTAAAAAAATACTCAAGTTTTCAAGTCATGAATTTTTGGGCATTACACTTGAATATAGATCTTATTGTCATACATTTTATTGTATCTTAATATTGTACATCCTAATTCTTTTGTATTTCATGTACATTCATATTCCCCTAGGAAATTACAAAATATGTTCCTAACTCCAATCGTCACAATCTTGAAAAAAAATTATGGGCATATCAATTTACGTCTTGTGCATGTTTATATCCCTTAAAACTTCCTTACTTGAATATATATCCCATGTTCATAAATTTCCTTGAGTCTTATAGTCTTTTCATCTCTCTTAACAACATGTATCCTTATGTCTATATGATATAGAGTTGTCAAATCTAATTTTGTGTACTTATACACCATAGAAACACTATTTAAGCTACAAATTATTAATGTGGCTCTATAACCTAAGTACTTATATTAGAGGTTTTATTCATGGATTTTCCTCCCATCATTGCATTTTCTATTGGGCTTCTTGAACCTACATTTAAATAATAAACTTATATGTAGGCTTGGACTACCCCTTTGCAACCCACAATAAGAAAAACTACTTCATTGCTCGTATATGGAGTTAACCATGTGCATGAAAGAAACAATGATAGCATATTATTGAATGAAATAGTTAACAGACTTCATAGATGAATGAAATGGACTTGACCAATTTCTTTATTAAATAGATAACTAAAATTAGTCTAATTTAATGAAATATCTTCTTAAAAAATTAATTAAAGTAGTAAGTTATAGAAGTCACAGATAATAAGGTAATAACATGTATACACTAGGTGATGCATTAGCAATGAGGCTCTAAGAGATGAATGAATAAATTATACAATAATTAGCTGAAATGGATGATTAGGTCCTAGGACAAGTTAGTGATGCAGGTGAAGAGGTCTTAAGAGTTGAATGAGCAACAAAGTCTCAGGTGATAACAATTGAACAATTAGGTGATAAGGTCCTTATAAATAAATGAATGGAATTAAGTGATGATTGGATGAAATAAATGATTAGATGAATGTGACATTATTTAGGTGTATTAAATTTATTTTATCTTAAATAAAATGAAGACTAGAATAAACCATAAAAGTTTATAACTAATCAAATTAATAATTTATTTTACAAATATATATATTTTCAAATTACATCTTGCTTTTTAAAATAATAAATATTTATTTTATGTAGAAAATGTCTTGCATCAAGTTGGTTAACAAAGATAAATAATAATAATAACAACTTAATAAATCTCATCAATATATATGAAAAATTGAACCTTCCTCAAAGTCAAGAAATAGGAGTGTGATGTAGAAATTTGCCCACAACCAATGTACAAAAGAAGTTTATTATTGATTAACATTTTGAAAATATTTTTTTTAAGTTGTTGAGTTGTCTGATCTTAAAAAAGAAGTTTATTATTGATTTACATTTTGAAAATTTTATTAGACATGTTCAAATGGAGGTATATTCTAACCCATAATTTCACCTTTCTTTTCAAAAATGATGGTAACATGTTTCTCTAGAGATGGAAATATGTAGGTACAAGAAAATGAATGAATCAACTTAACACATTCAATGATCATTGAAATACTCAAAAAATACTCAAAAAGGAAAAAATATGATTTCTGACATATTTTCTTAAGGTAAGTGTTGATCTTCCCATCAATTAGAATTCATCAATGGATTACCTCATACATTTTTATGTCTTGTGACTGCTAAAAAAACAATTGTATTTTTTCATAGACACTACTTAATCTTTTATTAAGACCATTACCATAATCATCTTAAAAACTACTCCATACAAAACCATCATCTCTACACAAAAGCTACTCTTTATGAAAACCATCATCTCTACACAAAAGCTACTCCATATGAAAACCATCATCTCTATCCAACATTTCAATTCCTTTTTATGGGATCTCTTTACCTTGTAGACTAGCCCAAACATTGAGTGATCATTAAAGAAAGCACAAGAAAATATGTGTTGAGTTGTTTAGGACCACAATCCTATATGAATAATTTATGCATTCCAAGCAAACCACTATATGTATAGATTGTTGGGTATATGAAGTCCAAAGGGAATTCTTTTCCTTAAAATAACCTTGTCTATTTATATTCCCTCTTGGATACTTATCCATATAAAGATAATGTAATATTGTTTGTATGAATTTTCGTGGAGTAATAAGCTAAAGCATATGTATGTCTGTTAAAAACACATATTAATATAAAATTCTCCTGCTTCCTAGTGGATGTAGTCAATTTTGATCAAGCACGTTAAAAATTGTCTTATATGTCTCATTTTTTTTTTTCTTTTGATTTCAATCATTTTCCGCACATTCTTTTATTCACATCAGATTTTCTATTTTGTTAGATTGATTTTGTTTATCAATTAGCTTAGAATTAATCATTTCTTAATTAGGTCATAGGCTTTATTTGGTAGAACATCCCACCAGACTTGTCGATTGTCTTATGTTGGTTTTCTACGAAAGTTTTTATGCCTAAAAAAATAGAAGAAAATATTAACTAGAGAGGATGCATGCTGAAGAATAGATAGAAAAGTGGCCATCACAAGTACTATACATAATAGCTATATGCACATATTTGGGATCGCAGGCTATTTTCTCTTTGGTTCTACTTATTACTAGGTTATATTATTTCCCCTTTTGAAAATGTCAGTGCTTCCTTAAACGAAAATGTCAAAGGTGATGACTTACCCAACTGAAAATCCTCCCACTGAAAAAACCGTAGTGATAATATCAAATCACCTCGGCCAGTGACCACGACTATTGTGAATGAAAAACAATCACAAGTGAAAGAGTAAAGGAATCAAACCATACAATTTCCTCTAGGTTGTCCAGGTTGTGCTCTAATGACTGATGAGTTGAGCTGAGATGCTCGAAATAGAAGCCCCCTCAACTTAGCAAGAGTGAAAACCTTTATTTCCGACGCCTTTACAAAGTCCTTCAATAATTTTTCTAGCATTTGTGGAGAACTGATGTTGAGCTCTCTGTTCTAGCAAATCACTACAAGATCCACCATAATTCTCAACCAGTCACCGTCAAGCTTCAAGTTCAACATAATTAGTTCTTTATTTATAATGCTGATTCAACTTTAGTGTTTGTTAGTATTTTAAGATAACAGCAAACATTTGAATACTGCATGTGAATGCACATGCATATTTTTGTTTAGCCTATTCTTAGTTTTAGGATTTTTTATTTGGTTAGCTATAGTTAACTCCAATTCTACTCTGCCTACCCATTTTCCAGTAATTTTACATGTTGTGCATGCTTTGTTATGAGTTGTGAACGGAGGAGCCAATTGATTGGAATGCCCTTTCTATAAATCATAGAACAACCAAGAAGGAAACAAGGAAGAAGAATGCTCAATCTTTGTTTCACATTCAAATATCTTTTGATAAGAGCTTATTTCCAAGAATCTCAATAGCAACAACTACTAAAGATGGTTGGGAGACTCTATAAGAATCTTACCAAGGTACTTCTCAAGTTTAGGTTGTCAAGCTATAGATGTTGAAGAGAGAATTCGAGAATTTGAAGATGCAAGGAGCTGAAAGTATAAGTGACTATTACGTCAAAGTCAAAGATGTGGTCAATAAAACTGCTACACTTGGTGAAACTGTGAGCAATGAAGTTTTGATAATAAAAGGTGTTGAGAAATTTGACACCAAGATGGAATAATGTTGCCATAATCATAAGAAAGCAAGAATTTGACAACACTTCACTTTGATGGATTGGTTGGATCTCTGATGTCTCATGAAGAATATCAGGCCTTGTGTGGGTTAGAAACATCAAACTCCCAACAATACTTTCATAAGTTGTTTGATCAACTAATTCAGTGCCATCATCTCTACACATCACAAATCCATGAGCACTTGGAGTGGAGGAAGGGTTACAATCACCCATATCAATTTTCTTCAGCATATCATGTGCATACTTTGACAAATGAAAATTTCATCCTTACTTTGATAAACCTCCATTCCTATAGAATATTTCATGAGACTAAGATCTTTCATCTCAAATTCATTCATCATAGCAACATTGAATTCATCTTTCATCTTAGAACTATTACCCACATACAATAGATCATCAACATAAAAACTTATGATGAGAATATCAATACCTTCTTATTTGTAGTAAAGGGTAGGTTCACTCTTACTTCTCTTGAAGTCTCTCTCCTAAAAGTATCTATCAATCTTAGCATACCATGCTTTTGGTGCCTTCTTGAGACCATACAATTCCTTCTTCAATCTATAGACATGATTCTCTTTTCCTTCCACTTTAAAAACTTGTGATTATTCCACATATACTTCCTCTTGAGCCACCTCTATCTCTATTTCATCTTGAAGAATGTTGAATTTGCCCTTTACCTTTCAGTTGTTTCAAGATACATGACAAATCCATTAGAAATGCATATGAAGGTAGCCAAGAGAATTTTGAGGTATGGGAAAGGCACTCTAAATTTTGGCATTCATTACTACTCTTCTAAAAGATTCAATCATGTTGCCTTTCGTGATTCAGATTAGGGAGGTAGTATGGGTGACCATAAATCTACATTTGAAAATTGTTTCTCTTTCGGTTCTGGTTTGATTACTTGGAGCTCAAATAAACAAAACATTTTTTCCCTCTCATCTATAGAAGCAGATTATGATGCAATTACTTCAGTAGGTACACAAGCTCTTTGGCTCAAAATTAAAGTTTTGGAAGGAATTGGAGAAAAGCAAATTCAGCCTATAGTGACCTATTGTGACAAGGTGAGTTCCATCAAGTTAGCAAAGAATCCAGTTCATCACAGTAGAACAAAACATTTTGATATGAAATATCACTTCATTCAAGATTTGGTATAGAAGAAGGAAGTTGAATTGAAGCACATAAACACTCAGGATCAATTAGTGTATATCTTCACTAAGACAATTGCAAAAGCTCAGTTTTTGACACTTGAGATCAAATTGTGAGCCCTCTCAGCATCAAGGGGGAGTGAGTATGTGGATAATTGATGTTGAGCTCTCAGTTCCACCAGGTCACTGCAAGATCAACTGTAATACTCAACTAGTTATCGTCATGCTTCAAGTTCAAGACAATTAGTTCTTTATTTAGAATTCCCAATTCAGCGTTAGTGTCCAAATGCCCATTTGAACTTTAGTGTCCACCTACTTTTTTTCCAGTTATTTTACATGTTGTGCATGCTTTGTTATGAGTTGTGAATGCTTAGTTCTTTAATCTTTTAATTGTTTTTCCTTGGAGAAGCTTAAAACTGTATATATATGGCATCTTTGAATTCTTCATTAAACTGCAATAAGAAAAATAGAGCTCTCTTGTTAAAAACAAAGTATATTCTAATTTTCTTGAGATCAATGATTGATTTTATTTATTTCTGAGTTCAATTGAGATGTTTATGGTTATATGATTTGATTATCAATTGTTTTCTCGGTCATGAATATTTAAGTTTAATAGCTGACTTTAGGAACAGGGATAGTTTTCAAATTCTATAGCATTCACCAGCAGAACAAATCTTCAGAAAAAATGCAACAAAAGGCATGTGAATTGTTTCATACAATACCTCAAATAAATCCTATCTCATGGACTGCAATGATAATAGGATATGCCCAAAAATAGCTCCATGTTGAGAAACATTTAGATACATTCAAGAAAATACAATTGGCAGGTGTAAAAGCAAGCTCCAAGTCGATCCATTTTGGGGATTAAAATTGGGTGAGCACTTTGTAGATAAAGAAAGGATCATTTGTTCATATATGATTTGGTCTTCATTGTCTTGTCTCTTTCTCCATGTAACTTGAAGAAAGCCATGAAAATCCTCTCGATAGGAAGTTCAGGACTAGGTTGAACTGCCAATTTACTAAATCAGTTCCTCAATCAATGTCATTGGCAATTTGTCTTTTATTTATTTTTTATTAGGTTACTCTCTTTGAGGATCATTTCTTATTTGTCTGAAAACATTCAAAAATTAATTTGAAATTCACCCTTCTACTCAAAAATAAATTGTTGTTTTAATTAGAATGATTAAATAATGAATTATATTTCTTTCAAAAGTAAAAGTTAAAAATACTTACAAAAGTAATGTAATAACCCAACATAAATTAACTCAACAAAATTGACCATTCTTTTTTTTTTGTTTAATTTAATCATTGTGTTTGATTCAATTGCATACTCTTGGCATCCATCCATTTGGATTAGGCATTCATCCATCCGGGATGAGCATCTAACCATACGGGTTAGGCATTTGTCCATACTGGACATAAGATTTCATCTATCCAATAGGGGATAGGAATCTACCCATACGGGGTAGGCATCTATCCAATCGGGATAGGAGGTGCTCTGGCCAAAGACTTAGACTCATCAGGAGCATTTGGGTCCTGAGCCACTCACTAAGTACTACACTCTTCTAATAGAAGTGCACCAAGGTCGCCGTCCTTAGGAGTAATTAAATAACATGATACAAGCTTGAATTCCGCCTTGAAATTTGGCTTAAAGCCTTGGGAAGTCAAGCGAATCCATACGAGATTCCTTCTGAGTATGCATTGAATTACTTATTCCTTTTTATTATACTTATCTTTCAAATTAGGATTCTTACTCAATCCTTCTTCTTACCAGGCCTAGACCCCACCCACAAACGCCTGAGTACTAGGGACAACTCCGTCCCAAGACTGCCTACATACCCGCTTTGGCATGGGATCAAGGCGTAAGGTATGTAGTTCTATTTTCTACTCTATGGTTTGATGTAAACTGATTAGTGGGTACGCAACCCTTTCTAGGGTCAATGTCCTGGACAGTTTCTCTACGGTTGCTACCCACGATGGTAGCGCTTAAGCAAAGGCTCAAGATGGCCTATTGCTTGTGGCCTAAAACAACTAGATCCTAATTCTTATCATGAGCATCACCCTTGACCAATTGCCAATCGACAATAATTCTTCGAGATGATATCAATTCCATAAAAGCATTTCACTCATCATCCCTATAGGGGTTTACTATGGTTTAACTCAGCGGATGAAAGATCATTTTAGAATTATCTTATTAAATTATCGATCCAAGGGGGATTACCCACCCCTTGGATTTTAACTTCCAAGTGTCCCTTATTACTCCCCGATGATTTATAGGGACGATGCCACAGATGTCGTTGATGCAGCTTTATTAGGCGTTAAGTGCAGTAGTTCAAGACGACGACATTACCCGTAAGCATGACCCAGAGGCACTGTATATACTAAATGCTACTAGGTTTTGGTTTTCCGACTCCTTTTATTTAATTTTCTAACTTATGATAACATCATGCTTGGAAATAATTATGAATTGAAAGGGTATAATTAGACATTGCAAAGCTCAATTAATTGAAATAACTACTTGATGAATTACATGGAATAAAAACCATAACTAAAATTATTTATTATTCAAAACTTGAAATATAACTTGCATAATAATGACAATTATGAAACTTGCATATTAATAATTAAATGTGTAACTTGCATGGAGATGAAGAAATGTAACTTTGTCCTAACAATAAATGCAATTAAAGTATAATTAATTCGCATGAAGCAAGGATAGCGTAAGTTACATGCAAGGTTGAGAAATGTGTTGATTCCTACCATGAGAAAAATCACTTATAGAGCCACTGGTCACAAAAATAGCAATTCGCTTAGACATTTGGTTTGAATCATATTAATATGAATTAATTGCTAAATGCCAACTAAGTGTCCCAATGGATCTTAAATAGATTGAATAATTCTAATTATAAAATTTGATATAATATAATTTACAATCATAAAATTTACTAAAGATAAATTAAATGTAAATTTACTAGACATAGTTTAATTATGAATTTACTACACAATGATCTCAATTATTCATAAATTTTTCTAAGTTAAATTACTAACTTAAAATTTATACTAAGGAAAGTAATAGCAATTCCTAAATTGCAGTTTATTATATATATAAAAAAAAACTAATTAAATAAACAAATTTCTTTTTTTTTCAATTTAAAAAAAAAAACTAAAAAAAAAAATAACAATAAATGCGAATCTTGTTTAACGGCAATGGGGAGTGGGAAGGGGCCCACAGGTCCCATCATCACTGCGGGCCTATGGGCGCAGGCCCGCAGTGATGAGGGGACCGCTGTGGTCCCCCCACTACCCTGCGACCACTGTTGTAGTAGTGACCGCAGGTTAGTGGAGGGTACCACTGGGCGCAGACCCATAGTGATGAGGGGACTGCTGTGGTCCCCCCCACTACCCTGTGGTCACTGTTGTAGTAGTGACCGCAAGTTAGTGGAAGTTACCACTGTGTACCCCTCCCCCAACTTGCGGCATTAACTCTGCCTGTCCCCTCCCTACAGCGGTCCTCAAACCCATGCGAATTCATTTCACCGTACTATTTCGCGTACTGTGTTTGCATCAATTTTTTTTTTTTAAAACGATAATTTAAATACTTATATATATATATATATATATATATTCCAGTTTTAATTTATTTAAGCACAGAGAGTCTTATTTAACCAGTATATGAGAGATAAAATATTAATGTAAACAATAAGGATTTATTTATAGGAGTGAATAACACAGAGGGTTATTCACAGAGAGATTTATACCTCAATTTCAACTATTATTTCTAGAGAGAAGTATATAACCATATATAAAAATATTAATGAAACCAAATGAGGATTTATTCACAGGGATGAATAACACACAGGATTATTCATAGAGAGAAATGAATACATGATATTTATATTTTATTGTCAGGCATTTTCTATAGGGAAGTAAGATTTTAATGTAAGAAAGGAATTGCATTTAAATTTCCAATCCAGTAATGAATTTGAGAGAAGAAAAGAAAGAACTGATATTTTCTAAAGAAATTTAAACAATTAATAGAGCTATACAAGCAAGATCTGATATTTCTTCTCTAAGGAAAAATTAAACAAATAAATAAGCTATCTTTTCAATATTATCACAAAGGAAAATTTTATAAAGGAAGATCTAGAAGCTATATTTTGGATAATACCATTTTCTCATATGGGAATGTGAAATAACAAAAAGAGAACCTGGATTATTGAAGTTTAATGTTGAATCCAACCTTCTAGCTATCCTCCTTAGATCCTTCCTTGCCACTTGAGAGAAATCTTTCAAACAATATCTCAACAATCCTGCAACGAAAATGAGACTACCAAAGAAGATCCTACTATTAAAAATTTGGGAAATTTTCTTCAAAACATAATCAACTCCCTTCTTTGAAACTTGCATACAATTTTATAAGAAAAATCCCTCTATTCCACTATCTAGAGAATTTAATTAAAAAGAGATTCTTTTCCAATATTGGACTCATGCAAATTGATTAAACACTTAGCAAGGGAGTTACATGCAAGGTGGTGGAGATTCCTCTAGAAGCTTATTATTCCTCCTACAACATGTGCCATAATTGGGAGTGGAAAATAAATAAATAAAAATAATGCCTTTTGAATTATATTCTCCAAGTGTGTGTGTGTGTGTGTGTGTTCATTTTATTCTTTTATAACATTTATTCAATCATTTTAAGTAGTTTAACCAAAAATATAATAGAATTGTATTTAAATCAAAAAGTGATAAAGGAGGGTTGTGACATCCTCCCCCCCTTAATTTGTGCATCGTCCCGATGCACTTATTGAACACATCCAAAAGAGTCTATTGTTCATGATTAAAACAAAAAAGGAAACAACTGCTGCACTTCCTTAGTATCCTCCCACGTGGCATTCATTTCATCATACTGATTTCATTGCACTTTGCATTGATCAACCTCTCTATTGTGCAATTGCCACTGGCGCCTCTCCAAGATTTTGAATGGCTCTATCATTATTCCTCCTATTTCCTAGACCTATAAAGCATCCCAGTTCAAAATATGTTTCTCATCAGGTATATACTTTTTAAGAATAGATACATGGAAGACATCATGGATATGGCTCAATTGGGGAGGTAAGGCCAACCAGTATGCAACTGGATTAATCCTTCCCAATATTTCAAATGGTCCAACATAACGAGGTACAAGCTTAGTCTTTTTCCCAAGCCTTATGGAACTCTTGTGTGGCCTAACCATTAGGAAGACTTTCTCTCCCACTTCAAACTCCCTTGGCATCCTGTTTTTGTCTTCATAATTTTTCTGCCTATCTACGGCTTCCTTCAATCTCTGCCTAATTTCCTTAGTTTTCCTTTCCATCTCCTTCAACATATCTGGTCCAACAATTACTCTATCTTCAAGACTATCCCAACTCAAAGGTGTTCGACAGGGTCTACCATACAATGCTTCGAAAGGTGCCCTTCCCAAAGATGTTTGATATATATTATTGTAAGAAAACTCTATTAGAGGTAGATACTCTTCCCATTTCTTCTATTGGTCCATGCAGTACATGTGAAGTAGGTCTTCCATAATCTGATTTGTCCTTTCTATCTGACCGTCAGTTTTAGGATGGTATGCAGTGGTAAAATTTAGTTGAGTTCCTAGAGCTGATTGAAGAGTTGTCCAAAACCTTGAAGTGAATCTAGCATCTCTATCTGATATGATTTTCTCTGGTATTCCATGCAACCTAAATATTTCCTTAACAAAGTGCCTAGCCAAGGTAGGTGCATCATCCATCAGATTCCTTGGTATAAAGTGTGCCACCTTAGTGAGTTTGTCAATTACCACCACTATTGTATCATCCCTAAAAGGTGACATGGGCAACCCTTACACAAAATCCATGCTAATAACTTTCCACTTGTGTTGAGTTACATCATGTAACTGTAACAATCCGGCTGGATGTCTATGTTCTGCCTTTACTATTTGACACTCCAAATATTTAGCCACATACTTGACTATGTCATTCTTCATCCCTTGCCAAAAGTATAACTTCTTTAGATCTACATAAAGTATGTTAACTCCTGGGTACCCTGAATAAAGGGCATTGTGAGCCTCCAACAAGACTACTTCCCATAAGTCTCCTGAATTAGGAATATAGATTCTATTATTGTATCTGAGCAACCCATCTTCGTCTAATGTATACCCTTCAATCTTAGGATTGGTTGGATCATGTTCTAATGTCAATTTGACTTGCTCATACCATGGGTCGTGACTTTGCTCATCCATTACTTGCCTTTTGAAAGAAGTTTTGAATGTTGCTATAGTCATCAAGTGTCTCCTCCTACTCAAAGCATCTGCCACCCTATTTTCCTTCCCCTTAATATATTCAATTTCAAAATCATATTCACTTAGAAACTCTAACCACCTTCTTTGTCTGGCATTTAAGTGGGGTTGGGTAAAGATGTACTTTAGTCCTTGGTTATCTGACTTTAACTCAAAGGGCTTCCCGGGCAAGAAGTGTCTCCATTTCTGTAGGGCATGCACAATCGCTGCTAACTCTAAGTCATGGGGTGCATAATTGACTTCATGAGTCTTTAGCTTTCTAGATTTGTAAGCTACTACCCCTTCATCTTTGATAAGAACTCCTCCTAAACCTTCAATAGAAGCATCAATTACGACTGTGAAGTGTCCATTCAGATCTGGTACTTTTAGAATGGGTGCTGAAGTTAGTTTCCCCTTCAAAATTTGAAATGCCTTATCACTTTGTTCTATCCACATGAACCTTTTACCCTTCCTCTGTAATGAGGTGATGGGTTTTGCTATCTTAGAGAATCCTTCCACAAACCTCCTATAGTAACCTTCTAGCCCCATAAAGCTTCTTACCTCTAAAATGTTTTTAGGGATTGGCCATTCTACTATTGCCTTTATCTTATCTGGATCAACTGTTATTCCTTCCTTTGATATTATATGCCCAAGGTACTGAATCTTTTCCTCGAAGAAGGCACATTTTGACAATTTCCCATATAACTTATGTTCTCTCAACCTTTACAAAACAATTTGTAGGTGTACTACATGTTCCTCCTCATTCCTAGTGTAAATCAATATGTCATCCAGAAATGCCAAAATAAATTTGTCCAAGTAGTCATGGAGTACACTATTCATTAGGTTCATAAATGCAGCTGGGGCATTGGTTACACCAAAAGGAACTACTATGAACTCATAATGCCCATATCTAGTCCTGAAAGTTGTCTTCAAAATGTCCTCCTCCTTAATTCTGAGTTGATGGTATCCTAACTAGAGGTCTATCTTTGAGAAAATTGCTACTCCTTTCATTTGGTCAAAAAGATCCTCTATTTGAGGTAAGGGATACCTATTCTTTATTGTGACCTTGTTCAACATCCTATAGTTGATGCATAGTCTTAAGGTTCCATCCTTCTTCTTAACGAATAAGACTGGCACTCCCCATGGTGATACACTTGGCCTTATTAATCCCTTAGCTAAGAGTTCCTCTAATTGCATCTTGAGCTCTTGTAATTCAGTTGTGTTCATTCGGTAAGGTGCCCTTGATACTGGTTCAACTCCCAGTAGTATGTCGATAGAAAAGTCAAACTTCCTTTTAGGGGGTAAGCCAGGTAATTCTTCTGGAAATACATCCTTGAATTCTCTTAAGAAAGGGGTATTTTCAAAGGTTGGGGTATTTTCCTCTTTTCCTTCATCAATTTCAACCATATAGATTAGGCCTCCTCTTCTTCTTTCCTTCTTTAATTGCATGGCTGATATGGTTTCTATACTAATGGGGTTAAACTTTCCTTGGATTTTGACCCTTTTTCCCCCATCATCCAAATATTCAACAACTTTATTATAGAAATCTACATTAGCTTGATGGTCTGTTAACCAACTCATTCCAATAATTACATCATATAATCCTAGGGGTGCCACATAGAGGTCTACCCTTGTTTCAAACTCAGGAAATTGTACCCTTGCCCTCGGCAAACACTTAGTTACTTTCCTAGTTCCCTTATCCCCATATTGAACCATCCATGATGACTCCATTTGATTAACTTTTAATGCATATTTGCTTACTAATTCAGGTGAGATGAAACATCTAGATGACCTAGTGTCAATTAGAATTGAAATTGGTTGTTCAAATAGTGTATCTGTAGTTTCCATGGGAACATTCTGGTATCTTCCTCTTTGGTTCCTAACTACTGCATGAATCCTTTGCTAGGGCCCTTGTTGGGGTTGATTGGACCTAATCTGACCTTGCATCCTGGGACACTCTCTAGCAAAATGGTTTCCCCCACACATAAAGCATCCACCTGGAGGACCCCTCCTACCTTGGTTCCTAGAGGGATCATTCCTTGTTTCATTGGCCCTGGGTGGATAAGTTATCCTGTTCTGCTGGTCATTCCTATTATAGTTACCTTTGTTATTATTGCCCTTGTTATTATTATTATTTCCATTTCTCTAATATTGATTAGGGGGTGGCCTTCTTTCGGAAGAATTATTCCTTTGACTTTTGTTCAAGTTAGTATTCCCCTTGAATTCTTGCTTCCTTTTAAATGAGTGATTCCCATTATAGTTCTGCCCTGGTAGTGTCTGAATCTTCATTTCTTGCCTTAGGGACTTTTCAAGTACTTTGTTCATGTTTTTGGGTCCATGAATGTCAACCTCTGCCCCTATGTTGGTATTTAGTCCCAAAATGAACTTCCTCGCTTGGCCCTCTTCATCCTTCTGGTACATAGGCACATACTTAAGCAATTTGGCAAACTTATCCCAATATTGTTGGACTGATAGGGGCCCTTGATGTAGATTGTGGAATTCTGTCACCTTCTCATCAAAGAACAATTGAGGGAGCCACCTTTTTCGGAAGTGGTGAACAAATTGATCCCATGTGACCATATCCTTGCTATACCCATTTTGCTCCTTGGTGTTGGTCCACCAACTAGCTGCCTCCCCTATGAGTTGATAGGAACCCCATAAGGCCTTGGTTGTTTCGCTAAAATCTCTTAGTTCGAAATACTTTCCATTTCATTTAACCAATTCTCAGCTCCTTCACCAATTTGCCTCCCATCGAACTTAGGAGGGGTGATTTTCTTTAAGTCCTTGGAGAGTTCCAATATGTTATTTTCTTTTCTTTTACCCACCATATTCCCTTGATTGCTACCAGGGTTTCCATTTTAGGAACCTGATTGTTTTGCCTTAGATTTGTTTTTAATAAATGGTTTCTTTAAGAAGGATGCTAAATGCTTTAGATTATTTGACATAGAATGTGACTCTCTGTTATGTTTCTAAAGTTAATGGCAGGGACCCTAAAATTTGATGTGCATTTTGACTTTTAGTTAATTTAAAAGGGCTTTTAGAGGAGATATTTTGTACTTTTTTGAAGCTTCTATTAATATCTTAAAAACCCTAAAAAAATTTTGTAATACAGTAAGGTGAACACTTTTTTTTATCGGTTTTTTCTTTTAAATAGTTTTTTCATGGAAAGAAACTTGTATTTTTAGAGGCTCCTCCGAATGTTAAGCAAATCCTTGGAAGTTTAGAGGATTATTATTGATTTTTTTGTTAAGCCTTTGTTAAATATTGTTGTGTATTTACCTATTTGTAGCGGTTTTATAGTGACTGATGATTTTGAGTTTTTTGTGAACATTTTGCAAATCTCTGAATTTCTTTTTTTTGAAACAAGGGGTAAATATTTATTTAGAAAACATAGAATTACAAAGAACAGGCCTTAGGCCCACCAAGACAGCAACAATAACTAAAAGGATCCTAAAAGAACCACCACTACAAAGTCTAGTGACCATAGCAATAGATCTAATCAATGGATTTCCAATGATAATACCTCTTCAGAAAGCCCTCAAAAAGATGGCATTGTAGAGCTAGCTACTTTGGAATTACACCAAAAACCAGGCTCATCTAGAGTCGCGAAGGGCCTCAAAAATGACATTGAAATATGAAACAAACATAACAGGGAAATTGATCCTACACCACTGGGTGCTCTTGCATCATCCTATCTTCTAGCATTAACTTGTCTAAAGTTTCAAGATAATCAGGAGGTATACCATCCGGAGTCGTGAAGGGCCTCAAAAATGACAATGAAAATGAAACAAACATAAAAGGGAAATTGATCCTACACCACTAGGTGCTCTTGCGTCATCCTGTCTTCTAGCATTATCTTGTCTAAAGTTTCAAGATAATGACGAGGTATACCATCCATTCCACTAAAATGCCAACCATGAACATGCTCTGAAGCCCACTTGGCCAAACAATCAGCCACTCTATTCCACTCACTGGGAATATGACAAAAGGATAAAAAATTCCAATGTATTACACATTTGTAAAATATGTCTGACCACGGAAGCTAATTGCCAACTCACATCATTCAAATTTTGTTGGTTCAACATGTCCACAACAATCTGAGAATCCGACTCACAAATAATCCTTCTCCATTCTAAAGAACAACCTCACTCAACAATAATCTTAATAGCTAGGGCTTCCATAAGATTGTTAGAGTATTGCCCAATAGAGAAGAAAAAAACTGCACAACCATCATCACCTCTACCTATACATCTAATACCCACATGTCCAGGATTCCCATGGGAAGAGCCATCTATATTAATTTTTAAGATTCCCACAGGAGGGGGAATCCACCTTCCATCTCTACTTATCCACTGCTTTGCATGTTGAGATCTATTTCCAATAGCACGGTCCATTTTAATGTTTTCCAATTGCAGATTCCTTACAATAGCATAATCACCCAGATCAACATTTTCAGACAAATTGCACTTAGCCAAGATTGTCTCCTTAAGCCTATTAACTATCTTCTACCACAACTGAGGACTCCCTATATGTGAATCACAAGAGACCCTTTGATTCCTTTCCAGCCATAAATTCTAGATAATAAGAGCTAGCCCAATAGCCTAAGCCACTTGAAGAAAATAGATCTTTGCTAGGGGTCTTCCCAAGCTATCCCAAAATTCAATTAAGGAGGTAGCATGAAAACAAGCATGTTGCCAAGCCTCCCACCACTTGTACCAAATCTCCCTAGAGAAAGGGCATAGAAAAAACAAGTGGGAGTAGTTTTCCTCATTATGCATACAAAGATAACAGATAGATGGTCCCTGGAAGCCTCTCTTACGAAGATTCTCCCACGTGAGGCATTTCCTCTGAGCAAATAGTCATAACAAGAAATTACATTTTGACCAAGAGAAGCTATTCCAAACCTTCTTCCACCAGGGAACATCCATCAAGCCATGCAATTTCCTATCAAGCTGAGCATAACCTTTAGCAATAGAAAACTTGCCTTTTGGATTAGGACCACAAGCCAAAATATCTCTCTCCTTGAAGGACCTACATAACCTACCTCCAAGCTATTAACCAACACCACATGATCTTCATCCAAAATACCCAAGGGCCATTCAAGAGGATCCTTCCAACAAGTGACCTCAACCTATCCAATGTGTCTAACTATTTTAAAATTCTCCACCTTAACCCATCCACCATCAGTGAAAATGTTGGAGAGAGGCTGAAGCTCTAGATAACTAGACAAAATGGGAGGGTGGCCATCCCAAGAGTCCTGCCAAAAAAGAGCTTCAGAGCCTCTTTTACAAATCCATAAAATGTCATCTTTAATAAGTTAGGCACCTTCTTTAAGAGTATCCCAGATACAAGAGCCCCTACCCACTAAAATAAGATGTGACACCTCATGATCATTAGCATTAGGGAGATACTTGTGGGTTAAAATATGGGCCTGATCCTGATCCCGACTGTTACACCACCTCCAATACAGCTTAGCTGCCAAGGTCTTGCTAACCAAAGTAATAGCTCTGAGGCCAAGACCCCCAGCATGTCTCAGTCTACAAACAGAGTCCCATTTAACTAAACTCAACTTAGAAGAAAGAAAACTACTAGACCAAAGAAATTGAAGGGAAAGAGCATCGAACTCTCTCACAAAGCTGGAGGGGGGAACCTGCACAAAACACCTATAGATGGGAAGAGCTTGCACCACACTCTTTAGAAGAGTCTCTCTTTTAGCAGAGGATAACCACCTGTAAGTCCATGATTAACCTTACAAAGAAATTTATCCAAAATTCCTTTCCAAAAATCTTCAAATTGAACCCCCAAATCTAAAGGAATCCCAAGGTACAACAAAGGAAGGGACCCCATCTAAAATATGAGGATCCTGCCAATCCTATTCTCAATAAGCTGAGGGGTGTTAAATAAATATATGGATGATTTATCTTCATTAATTTTCTGACCTGACGCTTTGCAATAGATATCCAACACTCTCCTGAAATTCACCGCATCATTGATTCTGGCTTTGCCCATCAAACCTATGTCATCCACAAACTGAAGATTGGAGTAGGGAGGTAGAGCATTACTCCAACTCCAGCCTTGAATAAGACCATGTCTCACCTAGGAAGTGATAAATTTGCTAAGAACTTCAGCCATGAGAATAAATAAATAGGGAGATAAAGGGTCCCCTTGTTGAAGCCCCCATGAAGCACTAGACAATTCAGAGGGTTTTCCATTAATAAGAACTGAGAAAGAGGTAGAAGTCGCACAACTAGGAACCCAATTCACCCACTCTTCTCCTGAACCAAAAGCAAAAAGGATCTTCTGTAAGAAATCCCAACTCACCCTATCATAAGCTTTGGCCATGTCAAGTTTAATAAACATAGCCTTCTCCTTAGAGGAAGCCATCGAATGAATAGCCTCCATCGATATCACAACTCCATCAAGGATCTATCTTCCATCAATGAAACCACCTTTCTCCTTAGAAACCAAAGTGCAGAGGAGAGGTTTGAGTTGTTCAACAATCAATTAAGTGATTATCTTGTAGACAACATTACATAAAGCAATAGGCCTATACTGATCCAAGCTATTAGCCCCCTCCTTCTTAGGAATGAGAGCCAAGAAGGTAAAATTCATAGATTTGAGCATTTGTTTATTCCTATGATATTCTTGAACCACATCTAGAAGATCATACTTTATAATCTCCCAAAATTCTTGAAAAAACTCAATAGGAAACCCGTCAGGGCCATGAGCCTTGCCATTTTTCATTTGAAACACAACCTTCTCAAGTTCAGACAACAAAATGGGGTGCAAGAGAGAATCATTCATTTCAACAAAGACAAGAGGGGGAATACAATTCAAGATGGCCCTCTCTTCCACCATAGCTTCAAAATCCTCTTTGGTAAACAAATTAGAAAAAAAACTGACAACTTCTGTAGCAGTTTCTTCCTTAGATGAAAGATATACCCCTTCTGAAGAAATGAGAGAGGTAATAGAGTTACCATACCTCCGAGCCTTAACAGAATAATGGAAAAAAATAGTGTTTCTATCACCTTCTTGGAGCCAATCCACACGAGACTTTTGTTTCTAGAAAATCTCCTCACGCAACTCCCACTCTTCTAAGTCCTTTAGAGTAAGAGACTTGGCCCTACTGAGCTCCACAGTCATCCCTTGATCCCTAATTTGATGCATAACCTCATCTAGCTTGGATTGAGCTATCATCTTGTGTCTATGCAGGTTCCCAAAACATTATTTATTCCACCTCTTTAGCCTATATTTTACATGTTGTAATCTCTTCTCTAAGGAGTACATAGGCCACCTGTGGTCAGGCACCCCTTCATACCACCAATCAACCATAAGATCCCTCAATGACTGATCATGAAGACACATCAATTAAATTTTGAAAGAGGGATTTTTGGAGGTTCTAAAAGATGTAATAGAAAGCTTAATAGGCCAATGATCAGAACCCCTCCAATCAAGAATTTTTGAACTGGTGGACCACCTATCATGTACCCAAAAGCAGGAAACCAAAAATCTCTCAAGCCTTTTAGAGATAGCCTCAACACCACTCCTCCTATTATTCCATGTAAGGACACCATTAATTGGCTTCACATCAATGAGATTCAAGAGACCAATATTATCTTTGAGTAAATTTCAGGAAGGATCAAGCCTGAATAACCCACCTCGCTTTTCCTCCAAACTAGTAATGGCACTAAAATCTCCAACAAAAATCCAAGGGAGAAAAGGCTCCTGAGCCCAAACAAGATTGATGTGAGCCCAAAGAGGAGACTTACCCACAAGATCAGTAGGATCATAAATATTAGAGAAGAGGCATCTTGCTCCGGTCTCAAAGCTAGAAGCGACCATATAAATGGAAGACTTGCTAGAAAACCACCTCAAAGGGGAAACTTTCCTTGGGTTCCAGAAGTAGGCAACCCCCCCCAAACTACCATGAGAGGTCACTCCCTACCAAAGGCCTTGGGGCCAGACATGAAAAGCACAACTGGTTAAACCATCCATTGAAAGCTTGGTTTTCTGAATAAAAACAACCTCAGGAAACTTAGAGTCAATTAATCTGTGAACAACCTTTTGTCTAGGGATATTGTTCAACCCCCTTACATTCCTTGAGAGCATAATCATTTATGTGGTTGAGAGAAGTGGGAATCAATGGGCTTCACAGACCCCGACTCAACCAAAGTATCACCAATAAGCTTAACCTTTTCCTAATCTGTTTTTCATCCACTCCTTTAAGGTTTGTCTAAAGATCCCTTTTTGAGGATCTTCTGCTGCAAGACTAAAATAGGTGGGGCTTTGTTACTCTTCATTGAACCTGAGGCTACTATAGAAGAAGGAGGATTAGATGCCATGACCACTGCACCTTCAGGGACTTGTGATTCACTAAGATCTTTGTTGACCTGACCATGGGAAGGCAAATCCTTAACCATTTGAACATATTGTTGATTCTCCAAAGATAGGGCCCGACTCTCTTTCTTGCAATCCCCATCTAGCACCTCATGTTGAAATTGGGCACCCAAGGACATTTCAACTGGAACTCTTTCCTCTTGGACCAAATCATCTAGAACCTCAAACCTATTTAGGGTGACAACATTTTTCCTATCCAACCAGTTTCTCTTCTTTCCCTTGTCTTTATTTCAAGGTTTCATAGGAATGAAGCCATCTTTATCAGCAGGACCATTAGGCATAGGGGCTTTCCCCTTATCTTCCCCCAAAATAGAGTGAGGAGGATCGGAAATGGCCAGTTTAGAATATTTATTTCTGGGACATCTCCATTGTAAATGACCATATTCATGACAAATTTTGCATCTAAATGGTAGGGTCTCATAGTCCAACTGTTGGATCCAAGAAGATGTCCCCAAATAGATTTCCATAGAGTCTAGCAAAGGATTATTTAAATAAACTTCTACACATATACGAGCGTAGGAAATTACCTTTCGATCTTGAGTTTATGAAGCCGAACCCACGGGTTTACCAAGAAGCAGTGAGATTGAGTGAAGAATATCTTCTCTCCAGAATTCCAACGGAAGCCTCAGCAATCAAATCCACACAAGAACATGAGAGGGAAGCTCCTTAGTAGAATTAAATCCAATATGCCAAGGTTTGATAAAGAGTACCACCTGGTTGAAAAAATAAGGGCCACCCTCAAAAGCCTTATTCTTGTCTGCCAGGTTGGAAAAAATAACCTGAAAATAGTTATTCGCTGCCATAAGTAGCTCCATGTCTCCTTCAGGATTCTAGAAATGGCATGCCCAAGACTCTAAAATAGGTATAGAGAGGCAAAGATCGATAAATTTGCATATGAGTGCATGATTGCACCAATATTCAACATCCTCTGAAATTTTCTCAGGTTGAATAACCAGAACTGGACGATCTTAGTATCTCTCCAAACAACCATTCAAGTTTTTCATGTGAAAAGGCTCTTTAAAAGAATAACTGTCTGCCCCTAATTGGGAGTGACCAATGTGTTCCTTTCCACATGCATGCATCAAATGTGACAGATCTGCCATATCGAGATCTCCAGAGACCATCTGAGAAGAGGACAATCCTCTATTCTCCATGGATCCAGAGAAAATACCAAAAGAAGAAAAAGAAGAGGCGAGAAAAACCCAACCCCAAAACCCCATACACCCCAACAACAAACCAGAGAAGAAGAAATAGAAAAGGGTTGCAAAAAAACCCTGTGGTAGCCCAAAAAGCCCGACCACTGGCAAGCAAAAATCGACCCCCAACAAGAAAGAAACCCCCACTAGAATGAAGCAAGAAGAGCACAGGACACAGGCTAGGGCACATCAGTCAATTTAGGGGAATATTGTAAAGGATATATTTGATTCTTTTAGATTGGGATATTTTAACTAGCACTTCAAGATTTTAGATGCCCTTAGTTTAATTGTTTGCATTTTTTTTTTTTTGGAATATTTGGAATCTTTATAGAATATTTAGAGCTCTATTTTAGTTATAAATATATCTTTGATAAAATATTAATATATATTTTCTATATAGTATATAATTAAATTTAATATTAGATTAAAGATAAATATTATTATTATATTTAAGTCTATATACACAATAATATAATTAAAATTATTATATTAAGATTAAATATATTTTTGATATTAAAATAAAAACAAAATTAAATATGTTAATTATAAAATAATCAATGAATAATAAAATTATATATAATAATATATTAGTAAGGTTAAATATATTAAATTATTAAAATATAAAAAAATGAGATTAAGGTTTTGAATAAATAATTTAATATCATGCATATTATTAACATATTTAATTATAACATAAATGAGATACAATATTATATATCCTTATAATATAATATATAAAGATTTAATATAGATTTAATATTATTTAAAGATTAATATATTAATTATAAATCATTTATTAATAATAACATTACTCAAAATATATAATAATAAATCTATTAAAAATAATTATATGAAAATTTTCAATTAAATAATTATTAATTAAAATTAAGATTATTATTATTAATTTTAAGGTTATAATTTAAATAAATGATTATGACTTAATTTATAATTCTTAATTATATTATAACTTTAATCTTAACTCTTATTTATTATTATAATTTTAAAATCATTATAATAATGATTAGGATTAAGATTAGGTTTTTAACTATGTTATAATTATGGGCTTTCTCTATTATATTATTATTCAACGTACTTTTAAACAAAAAAAATCATTATTATTGCAATACTAAAAAGGCAAGTATTATGTGGCACTTGTTTCTCTACGCATTTATATCTATTTGAATATATTGAAATAATTTTTTCTAATAATTTAAAAATATATATTATTTTTGAATAAAAAATTAGCATACTTGTATACAATATTGGATAGTTTACTTCAATCAATTGTAAAATATTCATCTTATAATCATTTTAAAGAAACTAAAATATAAATGATATGATAGTGCTTTCAACTTATTGAATATATAAATAATAATTTAATTAAACCAATCTTAAAAAAATCTCTTTCACATTAAATATAATCTAATCAAATAAATTATTTATTTATTTTCTACATTTTTCTATAATCACTAGTAAAATAAGCTTTATATTTATGTACTGATATTATAAATCCACAAAAACTTGTATCCACACCTCACATTGAGTCCACGTTATTAGTACTTGCTGTTAGCCAATACTATTGAGTTTTTTGTTTTTCTAGTTAACTAGTTATTAAAAAAATTAATCTGAACCAATCACAAACAAATTTTAACTTTTAATTTTTTCAATCTTTTTATTTACCAAAGTCTAATTGTACAATTTTTAACATTATAAATTACGAAAATTATTTTTCTCTACACTTATTGGCTAAATACAATTTAGCTGTTATAAGCAGATTTTTAGGAAATCCAAAATAATCAGCCATAGGCTTTTGCTATCCATGTGATTTTTTCTTTCTTAAATAAAAAATAATTTATGTGTTTATTATGAATTTAGTTAGATCAAATAATTAGCTTAATGTAAAATTTAATTTGTAATTATGTAAATTAATTATAATTCATATTAATAAAATAATATTGATTTTTATAATATAGTATAAACATTACAATGAAAATATACACTTTTCTTAAAGGTAATACTTAATTCAATTCAAAAAATTATATTAAATACTTATAAGCAATTTTGTCTTTGGGACTTTTGGAAAGCATACTAACTTTTTTGCATGTATGCTTTTTATTTATGATAACTTGACAAATAAAAATTAACTCTAATTCTAAATTTAATTTAAATGATTTGGAAATTATTTTACAACAAAAAATGAGTATAAAATTTATAAAATTATTCTATTACAACATTACCATCTTTTATGAATTGAATTATAATCCTCTAATGTACATATTAAATAATACTTACCAATATCAAATAATATGTAGTATCTTTTAATTGTACTTAGGGTTAAGATTAAGGATAGCTTAAGATTAGGGTTAACAATTGGTTAAAATTAAGGTTTCCATTCTAAGATAGAGCCTAGAATATGGTTAGGGCTACGGTTAGTATTACATTAGGGTATAATATTTTTTAGTTTAAAATTATTGTACAAATTTCTAAACATTATTTTATGAAAAACAAATATGCAACTATTTTAAAGTTTGAAATTATATAATATTTAATATATTCATCTTTACAATATGTGAATTATCTTACTACTTTATTTTTTATGAATCATAATTTAGATTATTATCTTATATCTTTAGAGTTCAATTAGTATAGAAGTTAGTGCTTCTAAGATTTAAGTTACAGTTAGAGATAGTGTTAGGTGTTAAGATGTAATTAATGTTATCCTAACCATTATCCTATCTCCAACCCTCAAACTCAATTCTAACTTTACGCCCTATGCTAACCTTAATTCAATTTCTAACCATAACCTTGAACTTAATCTTAACCAATCCCTAACTTTAACCCTAATTTAAATTTTAACTCTAACCCTAACCCTATACCTAACCTTAACACTAACCCTAACTCTAACAAAAAGGAAATATCAATGATGAAGAATCTTAGGGGACTTATGCGTAGGATCTCAATTTATAACCTTAACCTTGAACTTAATCCTAACCAATTCCTAACTTTAACCCTAATTGTAACTTTAACTCTAACCCTAACCCTATACCCAACCTTAACACTAACCCTAACTCTAACAAAGAAGATATATCAATAATGAAGGATCTTAGGAGACATATGAGTATGATCTCAACTATTGATATATTCTTATTATGACATACTATAAATTATTATTACCCTTTTTTTTTTTGTACCATTCAATATATTATTTAATATATAAATTACTATCCGCTTAATCATTGCACCTCTTTTTCATGCAAGTGCTAGTAATTAGTTCTAGTGGAAACTATATAGCCAGAAATATAGAGTCTTTATTGGTCTCACTCCTGCACTTTTTACCCTAGTTAATAAATGAATAGTCAGGACCACTGTTTCAAAAAATTAAACTTTCTTTATTTTTGTGATGCATTTTATATTGCTATATGTATTATAGGTATTTAATAAAGGAAAATAAATATAAAATTTTATAATGTTATATTATTATAACATAGGGATATATTTATGATAATAATTACATAAGTAAAAAAAATGTTATGTTATAATAAGATAAATTGATTTGTTATTTTTAGTTACAGTTTTCTTTTATTGAATTAATATGTTTATAACTAATTATACTTTTATACATATTTAAATTACAATGAATTTAAAAAATAATTACTATTTTTATTTAATTAATTGACTTTTTAAAGTAGATTTAAATCTAAAACTATTTCAATTATTTAACTTTATTTTGTGAAACTAAAAATTTATTAGGATTTCTTTAATTTATATTATTTTTTCTAGTAAAATTTTAATTATTATGAAATAATTATGTTTAATTTTTTTTATCTTAATTATTATAATTTTTAAAATATGATCATTATTAAAATTAAATCATAATTATTATTAACACTATACTAAAAACAAGACAAGTACTAGCCACTATGTGGCACTTGTTTTATTTATCCCCACCCCATACGAGGCAATGCATTTAAACTATAGTCCATATAATTTTATCCTAATAATTATGAACTTATCACACCCCATACGAGGAAATGCATTTAAACTGTAGTCCATATGCTCATGACAAGGACTATATTATCTTTATATTAAAAAAATTATAATGTAAATTGATTAATACAACATAAAATGGCAATTTAGTTCATGTTTTAAAGTAAAATAAAAATTTATCAAAATGCTATAAATTAATGAAAATTAATGTAAAAAATTATTTATATAATATTTATCCCGTTAGTGTCATTTTGGGCTTACTAATTACAAATAGATTATTTCCAATAAAATCATTTTACTATTTAGATATCCTATCCTCTTTGTAGAGATGCTTAATGTTTCTAGGTAGATAATTAAAATCATAGTTTTGTTTGTATTAACATATTTATTCTGGTTAGAAAATTCAATGTTATTCTAAATCTTTCTAAATTTTATGAGATTTAAGTGATATTTAAAAAATCCACACCAATGATTATATTTCATGTTGTTTGTGTTGTCAATTTTTTAATTTAAATGTTGTAATTTTATGCTTAAGTTTATATTACTTGTTATGTCTTTCTAGAAATGAGCATACACATGAAAAAATGAATTCTTATGGTTCTTCTCATATTATACAAATAATAATTTACTATTTATATTTATTTTAATTAATATTTTCTTAAAATTTCCATACACTACACACATGATCATGTGGTTCACACTTTGCACATTTTGATTCAAGATAATTCAACTGTAAGTAGAGGTATATTACATTCCAAAAATTCAACATATTTTATCAAAATGTAATAACATCATTCATCTTGAAAAGGGAAATATATATACCAAATATTGGACGAATCAACATGACAAATTCAATTATGATCAAAATATCAAAATATAAAAATATGTCACTAAAAAAAAAAGTGTAATGTGATGTTTGACATTTAGTATCAAAGTAAGTATAGATATACCTTAATTGCTTATTTTTTTCATAATCATCTATTACACTTTTAGTTCTTCATTGTGCTTTAAAAAGTGGCGTTTTTCATTGTTGTGAAATCCACACTTTACATAGATAACAATTGTGTGTTTTCTTTAATTATCAAGAGTTCCCAATTATTCCTTGCGAGTTACATGTAAAAAGTGTGTAATCTTGATCATTTAAAGAAACTCCCTATGACAACCATCACTTATACCAAAAAATTTCATTCTCCTTTATGGGCTCCCCTATATATATACACAACATTTATGTGATTCTAGAAGAAACTAAAGGTCTTTGAGTTTCTTGAAGGCAACACAATTATACAAATGATCTATGCATTTTAATGCATACTCTTCTAGGTATAGATTTTCTACATTATTAGATTAGTTTTTTTTATCAACTAGCTTAGAATTGCTCATTTCTTGACATTATCATTTTTTTAAAGTAAATATATTAAATGAATAAATAATATAATATAATCAACTAATTTAAAATATATTTAATTAAATTAATTTAAAGCATTAGAAGCCAAGCGTAACAAAGTGATGGTGTGTGGGCACTAGATGATGAAAGAGCAAAAAAATATTAATAGATGAATGGATAAATCAGTGATGCAAGTGAAAAGGTTTTAAGAGATAATGAAAAAATGTGTTAAGGGATGAATCCATGAAGTAGGTTATAATGATTGATGAATTAGATGATAAGGTCATAGAAAATGAATAGATAGAATAAGGTGATTAGTAGATGAAGTATATGATTAGGTGAAGGTGATTTTATTTAGGTAAATATAATTTATTTATCTTGAAAAATATGAACATTAGAATAAAAGATAAAATCATGTAATCAATCATAGTATCACAAATTCATTTTTAGAATATTTTTGTTATCTGATTTTCATATAGATTATTGAAAAAATAAATATTGATTTAGATTGAAAATTTTTCACGTCTAATTGATTAAGACAAATAGTAACAACCAATTCAAAACCTCATCATGCCATTTAATTACAATATGACTATTATTTAAGGTCAACTCTGCACTCAAACTTTGCATATTCTTCTAGATGTATTGTGGAAAACACATAGAAACTATTATTTTCAATTTTCTCAATATATAAATAATAAATTATATAATCTGATCCACAATAAAATACAAAGTCTCATTGACAAAAAAAATATAACATAAAACTTGTTGTAGAGGACATTGAAACAAGAAATTGAACAAAACTTACAAAGATTACATGAAACATGTGGAAAATAAAAGAATGTACAAAATATTGGAAACTAAACTATGATTGCACAATATTAACAAAAATAATAATCATAATATAAGTTGTAGCAAAGATAAATAACTATAAGATTTTATTATAGTCATTATAATATAATTTTTTAAAGTTTTTTGGGATAACATAACTATGAGGAATAATGAATAAACTAAACATGTGTCTCAATTGTGTTTTAGTTATGTTGCAAGATCCACTATTATAAGAGTTAGTTTAGGAATCAGTTGAATTAATTGTGAAAGTTGTTAATCTACAACAACAATTATTCCTCAGAAAAAGGGAATATTCCTTAGATCCCTTCTGATGAGGTGGCGACTTGTTCTGCCTGGCTGCTAATGACACACATGTTGCTGTGTTGGAACTACACTAGGGCTTGCATTGCCATGATGGAGTATGAATGGTTTTGAAACATGTTAGTTTTTGCCAGTTGTTGTTGGCGCTGATTGCCTCGTTTCCAACAAATCATTACTAAAAGTGACTTCTTGTTTTCCCATGTGCCCAACTTAATTTCTCATTTTTTGAAACTGGGCTCACACATTCCCCATTTATTGAAGTCGGGCTCCTACATTCCCCATTTTCTCTTTTGGGCTAGCTTCGCGAAGTGTCCCTGCAATTTCCTCTATTTAATGACTAAGTAGTTGTTGGCTAATGAAATGGGGGGCGACAGGGTGAGATATGAACTGGATAACCTGGATGGTTTTTAAAATGGTCCACTTGTCTGGAACTTCTGTGTTGAGGGTGGAATTGTTGATTTTCTAGATTGCCTGAAGGGCCATGACGAGCAACTCTTGGCTGCCTTCGCCTCCTCCTAGTCTGGAAGGCGGGTCTCGATTGGCAGCATTGCCTTCGATGTCTCTGAGGAGACTATTCGCCAAGCTACAAAGCTAACCCTGGATGGCCACCACTGGAAGCGCACCAATCATGTTGCTAACAATGAGCGTTTGAAGTGGTTCTTCCGTAACCATGAGGAGCTTGTCAAGCTGCAAGGTGAGTTTTCTCGGGAGGAGCTCAAGCACCCTTGGAGCATGATCTTCCTCATGATCATGAAATATTTCACCCTCGAAGGCAGGTATAAGGTATTCTGCTATTACCATTTGTCTCTCCTCAATAACTTCCGCAACAATGATTTGCTTTGCTTGTGGTTTTATTTATTGCACTCCTTGGAAAGCTCTGTTAAGGACACTTTGGACCCAAAGCATGGGGATAAACCTCCATTCCTCCTCCACAAGGGTCTTATATACAGGTTCTATAAATTCCATGAGGCCCTTTGCACCCCAAGGAATCTCTCACTCTCCCAAACCCCCATGCCGACTCCCCATCAACTCGCGACCATGTCTTTGGCTTTCCCTAAATTATTCGAATATCCCTAGGAGGGCTTTCCTATGGCCACCATGTCCCTGCCTACCTATGCCTCGACTGTTTCTCTATCGGCGACCTCCCCTAGTTTAACTCTCCCTACCTCCCACTGTGTTTCTCACTCCTTGGCCAAGGGCAAGAGTAAAACCCCCGCTAAATGCAAATGCATTATCTTTGATGACAATTCTTCCTCTGAAGCTGCTGACAATGATAACCCCTCCCCGGACTCAGAAGTTAAGAGGAGATCCTCTAGAATTATTTCCAAAGGCCACAGAAAGAAGACCCCAATTATTGAAAATTTGGACTCTGAGGAGGACCCCACTGGGGACAGTAAGGAGGAGGGCCCTAAAAATATGGGGGGCCTTGATGGGGATGCTTACTATGGTAATATGTCTAGGGACCCCATTGTCCCAACCACTACTGGTGTTGTTGACATAACTACTCCTGAAAGGAAATCCTAGGAACCCACTGAAGCTAGGACCCCTATGGATATGGACACTATGGGCTTTATAGGTGTGGAAATCCCTGACCACAATGCTCTAGATCCCAGAAATTTGGGGGTGGACCTAAATTTGGCTAAGATACTGATAACTCCATTGCTGGTGGCAAGCACAAAGAGACTACTAAAACTACCGATGACTGGCTATTGAGAACCCCCAAGTGGCCCTATTCCCAATCTGTAGTTTATCAAGGAGGAGGTTAAACAACTCAAGAACAAAATGGAGGCTTAGGAAGCCCAAATTGTGGGCATGAATAACTTTCATATGAAGGTAGTACATATGTCTACACTCACCCTCTCTCTGTTGAGGGAAGGCTATGCTGACATTGAGGAGGACAAGCAAGAAGCTAGAGACCTCTACAAATTCATGTCTAAGAAATGGAACAGTACTATGGAGGCCAGTGGGGTGTTCAAGGCACCCCTGTAGTTTGTTTTTTTCCTATTGTTGTTTTTTGATTGCTAAAGACTTGGTTCTTTTTTTATAGTAGTTGTTGTTATTTGTTGTTATAGTGTTGTTTCTGTGCTATGAGTTTTGATAGTTTTGCCGTGTAAAGGGTCAATGCCCTTGTTCTCACTACCTTTTTAATCAAAAACAATTATAAATTAGAACTCTTGCAGTTCAATATCAATAATATATTGAGTTCTTTATGTTTTATCGTGGTATCAGAACCAGCTATGGGAGAGATTTTAAAGCAGCTTTGCATTCTCAAAAAATCTTTGACAAGTTAGAAATTAGCAGTGTAGTTTTTTTGTGTTGAAGAGTTGAGGCATCGTAGTTCAACACTTGTTTGACCACAAGAGCTAGTTTTGTGATGGGGATGTGGTCTAATGCATCTGGTTCATTGGATCCCTCATTGTATTTTAGGAGGTGCACCGATTTGAGAATCTGTTGTTTGTGGCTGATTTCTGCATTATCACTACTACATAAAAGGACTGTAATCGCTTTTTTTAAAAGAACTGTGTTTGGATTGTTTTGCAAATTTTGATGGATTTTTTCATTTTAAACTAGTTATGGAAGGACACACCTCCATTGTTTCTTCAATTTTTAAAATTTTTTACCTTTGATATTTGTGCTTGAGTCAGATTTTGGCAAATATTTCTCTCTCCCATTTATTTATTTGCTCTAGAACTATATAGTGTGTGATTTATGGGTAAAACAATAATATAGATGTGCCCAGAAAAATTGGGCAATGGCTTTCACTATAAAATGTTAGATCTTGATATTTTTGTCTTTCTCTTTAGGCAAAGATTACCCCTAAAGCCATTCTATGAGGCATCTACTAAACCTTGGAAATAAAACCATTGTGAGTAGTATTTGATTTAGTAGTCATGATGGTTTTAATTTAAAGTGCCAAAATTGTTTATAATAGTTCAAGAGAGGGTATTTTAGTCATGACCAAATTTTCAATTGAGTCCTAAAGGGAAGACCACTACTCTTATGAATCTCCATTCATTAGATTCATTAGTTTTCTACGAATTATAAACATACTCAAACTTTTTTAAAAGGCTATTCAGTTTATTCAATGGGATTGAGAAGATATCTTATGATAATTTATTCAATTTAACAAATCTCATGCTTCTTAACCATTTATACAAGAAATTATTTATTCCTGAAATAATAATATTTGTGTTCCCTCTTATTTTTTGGGAAACCTCCTTACCTTTTTCTTCTGTTGAAAATTTTGAAGTTGGGAAATTTTCGTGCAATGATGTCTGGAGTATACTCAAATGATCCTAGTTTATAGTTGGAAGCAACTCATCTATTCAGGAAGCCTCTTTCATTTGGTGTGCATCTTTATCTTGCTATTTTATCATGATTTTGTTCTTTTTTGCTTCTGAAAGATGACCATCTACCAAAACATATGTAACATAATGGTGCCTGCCCCATTGAGGAAGTTATTAATGCTGACATTGTCCATTGGTTTGTAGAGTTCCTTACAAGGCATGAGTTTCCATCACTTCAGGTGGAGTGTCCAATTTTCTCGATAACTTTTGATATAATATCAAGTCAGCATAATGCCTCAGTAATTCTTGTGTTTCAATTGTTATGGTATAGTTTGGAGCTCCTTGGTTTTTGAAAAACATTGCAATGGGAACCTCAAAGAAAACAAGAGTTGTGATTGGTCATGGATCTATGCCATATTTTGTGGAGCTTCTTTGATCCCCTAGAGATGATCTGCAGGAACGGGTTATGTTCTGAACCCTTTCACTTGCCACCGTATTCCATAACTATAATTTTTGCATCTGCTGGCTTTCTACAGTTCTTTTTTATTGCTAACATTTTTATACTACTATAGTTTATTCGGGTTCTCACAAATATAGCTGGTGATAGCACCGAGTTTAGAGATATATTCCTTAGTCATGGTGGCCTTATGCCACTCTTGGCTCAATTGAATAATCATGCGAAGCTGTCAATGGTAAGAAATGTTATTTATAAATTGCATAATAACTGTTGGGCACACCACAACCGCCCTTTAAGTAGGTATAAATTAGGAAAAGGATTGTCTATTACCTAAGAATTTGAATAATTGTAAGACTTGATGATTATAGTTGTAAGCCATGGAATGGATGTACTAACCCTTTCTGTATCACTTAAAACTATCTTCTTTGATGCAAACAAAATTAGCACTTCTAGTTCTTGGTTATCTAATTTAAATAGATGATGAGGAGATCTTGTTAGATGCATGTTGGGCTCTGTCATACCTATTAGATGGAACAAATGATAGAATTAAGCCTGTGATAGAGGTTGGTGTTTTCCATAGACTTGTTAAACTTTTATTGTATGTATATATTTCTGATCTACAATTGAAATAGAAATTACCCTATACAACTCCAGAACACAAAGTTAAATTCGCCTATGTTATGATCCAAAGAAAATTGCTACTGAAAATCAACATACATCAGTAGGCTGAAAGTTAATGTATTTTACACCGATAGTCTTTCAACTACAACATTTGTGCTTCGTGTAATGTCTACATGGTCAAATTAATAACTATGTTGCTGAAATTCATTTTTCATACAATGTTTTGCTGCTACCAAGTGCCAATGTACGATTTTCATTTTCTTAATGCATAAACTAAAGGTACAAAAAAGCTAATGTTCTTGGTATTGTGTTTGAGAATCAACCAGACAAAGAATTAGAATGTTTATTTTAAGTGTCAAGGACAAAATCAACATGAAAGCAATGAACAAGCATGGAAAGAAGTACACAACACACACTACCATTAACATAAAATATGTACTCTTGGCAAAAATATAAGCTCTTGGTTCTCTACTTGATTAAATATCAAAACAACCTTTGTATACTCTATTCTACAATTATGTCATATGCAATTTGGTTTTATACCAATTTGAATTTGTCTTGGTAACCCTATCAAGTAATGTGTTGGTTCCTACTGAGTGGATATTGTTTGTATACATTCTTAGTTAGTGGAATTTATCTATCTAAGTTTGTATACACCTTCCTATTATATCAATCCCTATCATCTAGATCAAATTGGTAGTTTAGGGAACACCACACAAGTTGAATAAGTTAAAAATTATAGGTAGAAATTGAATGAAATGTAACTCAAACAAAATCGATAGAGTAACAGCCTAGGCCTATCCCAAACACTTTGAATGACAAACATGGAAAAACCCCTATACAGTGTCATGTCCCAATCAACTATAGAGAAGGCCACTGGCCTTGGCCTCGTGCCACTATACATCTCATTCTTTTTCCTGTTTGATAAACTTGAAGTCATAAAATCCTTAGCCTTTCTCTATTGAGGTGTCTTTTTTCCTAGCAAATAGGATATTTATAGAAAATTGATGTATGTTTTTTTTTCCTCTTGATTTGTTTCATTTATAGTTTATTCATCTCCAATATGAAATGTAATTTATGTAATTTGTTTGGATTTATTTGTAGTTTTTTATGGAGATAAAAGAGACAAAATTCATATTTCCTTCTAGGTATACATTCCAAGTTTCACTATCATATTGAAATGCTAAATAGAGGAATTATACAACCATCTGTTTTGGTGTTAATCTCAAGTAACCTGAATTATTTTCTTACAAAGTAAATATTTGCAATAAGTTTTGGAAAAAGGAATAGATCCAAGCATTACAAACAACAAGGAGCACTGCTCAAAATGCTTAATTAATGCCACGTACTTCATCTAGGTGCATATGCTTTTGGATTGACTTGTTCATAGAATAATAGACTTTATATCTAGGACTCTTTTCTTTCTTAATTGTTTTTGTCAATACCACTATGTCTCCTTTTCACTTGGAGGAACTTTAGTGTCTTCATTGGGTTTCTCATTTGTAGTAGAGAATATTACCTTTTAATCCACCATCTCTGATTGTTCTTCAATACCTTCATTGATCTTATAAAAATGTCCACAAAACCTGCTTGAGTCTCCACACCATGTACCAGTGAACTAGAGAATTCAAGTTGATGGATAAGATAACCTTAGCCATCTTAGCACCGAGAATTGTGAAGGGATTATAGACAACTCTTTTTCTTTGATTTTCTGTGTGCCTATTTCCATCTTTGATACTTGATTAGTCTCCACCTACTGCTTCTTCAGTGGAATAGGCCCTCCATACAAAAGATTTTGTGGAGCTCTCTTCTTCTTCTTTATATAGGATTTATCAAAGGATTTTTGTTTAGATATAGACTTGATTCCCTAATCACTTTAATTTTGTGGTGCCTTATGGAGCTCAGACCTGACAAATGTCTACACCCATAGCTCTAGATAACTTAGTTGTGTAAAGAAATTTTATCATGCTACATATCATCACATGTTTTGTGCCACCATGATCTCTAGATTTAAAAAAAAATCTACTAAAAAGATGCTTCTTAATCACATGTTCTCTATCATCCTACTTATCAAGGATCTATTGATTACTAAGATCGTTGTTTTCGTGCGTCCCATGGGCATAGTGCAACTGGTTAGAGGTCTTTCTGTACTGATTAGGAAATTATGAATGAAAGGGTAAGAACTCCAATCCATCCTTGAGAACCTTACTCACACTCATATTCTGACTTAGAACATGCAATCTTTTCTTAGACTGTCTTGAGCTTTGCCCACCATTTTCACAATGATTAATGTTTTAAACATATTACTAAGATTGGCATTATCAATGACAACGATCTTCTCAATGATGCTTCGTCCTAAAATTTTCCTTGTTAACCTTCTTAAAAAATAACATGTTCCTTTTTGGTGCTTATTGTCATGACCAAATTTTCAATTGAGTCCTAAAGGGAAGACCACTACTCTTATGAATCTCCATTCATTAGATTCCTTAGTTTTCTATGAATTATAAACATACTCAAACTTTTTTAAAAGGCTACTCAGTTTCTTCAATGGGATTGAGAAGATATCTTATGATAATTTATTCAATTTAACAAATCTCATCCTTCTTAACCATTTATGCAAGAAATTATTTATTCCTGAAATAATAATATTTGTGTTCCCTCTTATTTTTTGGGAATCCTCCTTACCTTTTTCTTCTATTGAAAATTTTGAAGTTGGGAATTTTCATGCAATGATGTTTAGAGTATACTCAAATGATTCTAGTTTATAGTTGGAAGCAACTCATCTATTCAGGAAGCCTCTTTCATTTGGTGTGCATCTTTATCTTTCTATTTTATCATGATTTTGTTCTTCTTTGCTTCTGAAAGATGACCATCTACCAAAACATATGTAACATAATGGTGCCTACCCCATTGAGGAAGTTATTAATGCTGACGTTGTCCCTTGGTTTGTAGAGTTCCTTACAAGCAATGAGTTTCCATCACTTCAGTTGGAGTGCCCAATTTTCTCGATAACTTTTGATAGAATATCAAGTCAGCATAATGCCTCAGTAATTCTTGTGTTTCAATTGTTATGGTATAGTTTGGAGCTCCCTGGTCTTTGAAAAACATTGCAATGGGAACCTCAAAGAAAACAAGAGTTGTGATTGGTCATGGATCTATGCCATATTTTGTGGAGCTTCTTTGATCCCCTAGAGATGATGTGCAGGAACGGGTTATGTTCTGAACCCTTTCACTTGCCACCGTATTTCGTAACTATGATTTTTGCATCTGCTGGCTTTGTACAGTTCTTTTTTATTGCTGACATTTTTATACTACTATAGTTTATTCGGGTTCTCACAAATATAGCTGGTGATAGCACCGAGTTTAGAGATATAGTCCTCAGTCATGGTGGCCTTATGCCACTCTTGGCTCAATTGAATGATCATGCAAAGTTGTCAACGGTAAGAAATGTTATTTATAAATTGCATAAGAACTGTCGAGCACACCAAAACCACCCTTTAAGAAGGTATAAATTATGGAAAGGATTGTCTATTACCTAAGAATTTGAATAATTGTAAGACTTGATGATTATAGCTATAAGCCATGGAATGGATGCACTAACCCTTTCTGTATCACTTAAAACTATCTTCTTTGATGCAAACAAAATTAGCACTTCTAGTTCTTTTTATCTAATTTAAATAGATGATGAGGAGATCTTGTTAGATGCATGTTGGGCTCTGTCATACCTATTAGATGGAACAAATGATAGAATTAAGCCTATGATAGAGCTTGGTGTTTTCCATAGACTTGTTAAACTTTTATTGTATGTATATATTTCTGATCTAAAATTGAAATAGACATTACCCTATACAACTCCAGAACACAAAGTTAAATTCGCCTATGTTATGATCCAAAGAAAATTGCTACTGAAAATCAACATACATCAGTAGGCTGAAAGTTAATGTATTTTACACCAATAGTCTTTCAACTACAACATTTGTGCTTCGTGTAATGTCTACATGGTCAAATTAATAACTATGTTGCTGAAATTCATTTTTCATACAATGTTTTGCTACTACCAAGTGCCAATGTACGATTTTCATTTTCTTAATGCATAAACTCAAGGTACAAAAATGCTAATGTTCTTGGTATTGCGTTTGAGAATTAACCAGACAAAGAATTAGAATGTTTATTTTAAGTGTCAAGGACAAAATCAACATGAAAGCAATGAACAAGCATGGAAAGAAGTACACAACACAAACTACCATTAACATAAAATATGTACTCTTGGCAAAAATATAAGCTCTTGGTTCTCTACTTGATTAAATATCAAAACAACCTTTGTATACTCTATTCTACCATTATGTCATATGCAATTTGGTTTTATACCAAGTTGAATTTGTCTTGGTAACCCTATCAAGTTATGTGTTGGTTCCTACTGAGTGGATATTGTTTGTATACATTCTTAATTAGTGGAATTTATCTATCTAAGTTTGTACCAAGCCAAACATGTTGCTTAGGGGAGAATGTCGGCATAGGTTGATTATACACCTTCCTATTATATCAATCCCTATCCTCTAAATCAAATTGGTTGTTTAGGGAACACCACACAAGTTGAATAAGTTAAAAATTATAGGTAGAAATTGAATGAAATGTAACTCAAACAAAATCGATAGAGTAACAGCCTAGGCCTATCCCAAACATGGAAAAACCCCTATACAGTGTCATGTAACTATAGAGAAGGCCACTGGCCTTGGCCTTGTGCCACTATACCTCTCATTCTTTTTCCTGTTTGATAAACTTGAAGTCATAACATCCTTAGCCTTTCTCTATTGAGGTGTCTTTTTTCCTAGCAAATAGGATATTTATATAAAATTGATGTATGTTTTTTTTTCCTTTTGATTTGTTTCATTTATAGTTTATTCATCTCAAATATGAAATGTAATTTATGTAATTTTTTTGGATTTATTTGTAGTTTTTTATGGGGATAAAAGAGACAAAATTCATATTTCCTTGTAGGTATACATTCCAAGTTTCACTATCATATTGCAATGCTCAATAGAGGAATTATACAACCATCTGTTTTGGTGTTAATCTCAAGTAACCTGAATTATTTTCTTACAAAGTAAATATTTGCAATAAGTTTTGGAAAAAGGAATAGATCCAAGCATTACAAAAAACAAGGAGCATTGCTCAAAATGCTTAATTAATGCCACATACTTCATCTAGGTGCATATGCTTTTGGATTGACATGTTCATAGAATAATAGACTTTATATCTAGGACTCTTTTCTTTCTTAATTGTTTTTGTCAATACCACTATGTCTCCTTTTCACTTGGAGGAACTTTAGTGTCTTCATTGGGTTTCTCATTTGTAGTAGAGAATATTACCTTTTAATCCACCATCTCTGATTGTTCTTCAATACCTTCATTGATCTTATAAAAATGTCCACAAAACCTACTTGAGTCCCCACACCATGAACTAGTGAACTAGAGAATTCAAGTTGATGGATAAGATAACCTTAGCCATCTTAGCACTGAGAATTGTGAAGGGATTATAGACAACTCTTTTTCTTTGATTTTCTGTGTGCATATTTCCATCTTCGATACTTGATTAGTCTCCACCTACTGCTTCTTCAGTGGAATAGGCCCTCCATACAAAAGATTTTGCGGAGCTCTCTTCTTCTTTATATAGGATTTATCAAAGGATTTTTTTTCAGATACAGACTTGATTCCCTAATCACCTTAATTTTGTGGTGCCTTATGGAGCTCAGACCTGACAAATGTCTACACCTGTAGCTCTAGATAACATGGTTGTGTAAAGAAATTTTATCATGCTACATATCATCACATGTTTTGTGCCACCGTGATCTCTAGATTAAAAAAAAAATCTACTAAAAAGATGCTTCTTAATCACATGTTCTCTATCATCCTACTTATCAAGGATCTATTGATTAGTAAGATCATTGTTTTCCTGCCTCCCATGGGCATAGTGCAACTGGTTAGAGGTCTTTGTGTACTGATTAGGAAATTATGAATGAAAGGGTAAGAACTCCAATCCATCCTTGAGAACCTTACTCACACTCGTATTCTGACTTAGAACATGCAATCTTTTCTTAGACTGTCTTGAGCTTTGCCCACCATTTTCATAATGATTAATGTTTTAAACATATTACTAAGATTGGCATTATCAATGACAGTGATCTTCTCAACGATGCTTCCTCCTAAAATTTTCCTTCTTAACCTTCTTAAAAAATAACATGTTCTTTTTTGGTGCTTATGGTAGTGTTAATCAAGACCACCAGTCTCACATTCTCTAAGTACAAGTTAGAGTGTCACAACCCCTTTATGTTGTTCATGTCAATAAGACATCATAGTTGCATCGAAGGGGAGCCTTATTGCTCATACTAGTGTTTCTCAATAAGTTAGCCTTTTTTTAAGCATAGACTCTTTATCTTTTTATCCAATAATTACTTTAAAGTTTCCTCATAATAGACTGATCTTTTTTACCTAATACTATCATGACATTTTTCAAACAACAATGTGATTGTCCTTGTAGCCTAATACAGTCACCACCTTTCTTTCATGCATTGTTCTTATCCATATCCTAATGGAAAAGGAGTGTCATAAATTGTATTGAACAGATTATGTTGTATCAATACCATTACAACTCACCTTCCTTTGCAATCAAATGCATGAATTTCCCCTTGCATTTGTATACTTTATGGTAATGGTACTCAAGCTACTTCATTAATGTCCTAATGATGCAAAGATGCCTTTAAGGTCTCGATCTTTGTTTTGACAGTCTTAGTTGTTGGTTTCAAATAATTTTCTCATATATTTTACTCTTACCTTGGCTGTGTGATCTTTCTTTGTATTGTCCACTTGTGGCTTTTGAGTTTTGATTAGATTCTTGTCTTGTTGAGTATGTTGGTCCTTTCTTGTTTAATTACTGCCTTGTGTTGATGACTGTTATGGACTGCTATGATGATATCTCTTTTTGACTATTTTATATCATTAAAGATGATTACCAGAGTCTTTTCTCTTTTTCTTTTGACCATCCTTTCATCCTTCGACAGCATATTCAGTTCACCTACCATAGTCATGTCATTTCCATTATTCTTTTGTGCTTTGGACTATGTATTTAGTTTCCATGCCTAACTGATTGAGCTTCTTTCATTTCTCTATACATGTTTATGACTATGACTAAGAACAATGTTGAGAAATACTCCTAATATATTGGTTGCACTTGTATGATTTTCATCTAAGAAATGGTAACAATCTTTTGTTGATACCCTCTTATTCTTGTGGTCCCTGTCAAGTAATTAAGAAATGACCATCTTCCCTTGTATCATTGTTTATCTTTGTCTGCCATTCATGCTCTTGCTATCTAATATATTTTGTTGCTCACTATTCCTTATCTAATGTCTGATAGTACCCTTGGCCCTTATTCTTAAACTCTCTTTTTCCCTATCATATATTATCATTTTCATTTCTTAATTTTTGACTCTTAACAATCTTGAGTCCCTTAAAGGGTGGAGTGACTTGAACCTTTGACTATCATGATGGTCAATCCTTTTCCCATTTTTCACTATGTCTTTAACCTAGAATGTTAGGAAACTTTACACCCATGATACTAGGGCCTACTCATCAAATCCCTTTGATATTTTTGACAGTGCTTGCAATGAGTTTATTACTGTGTTGATCTGGGACTGTTATTTTCCATCTTTCACGCATGTAATTTTCACCATGGTGACTTGTGGTTATAAAACATTCCTTTGGTTTCATTCATGATTGTGGGGGTTTGCTAACTAAATGATTAATCATTTCCCTTTGATGGTCATGACTAGGTAGGGTTGTTATTAGACATTGCTTCTATGACTTTGAACTATTCTAATGATACTATGCCAAAGGTAGTTATAGTACTATGACTGTAATTACCTTCCTTGCTCCATTGCGACTTATCATTTCATGGTTCTTGTATTGGGTTTGAAGACAATATTTCTCTAATAAAGGTTCATCTTTGTAAAATCTACACACGTGTCATTGACCTCATGAAGGGATCAGTGATATTTTTTAACTGAATTCTTGTGTCATTGTAGATTCATACTTATCTTACTCTCATCTTTTAGCCATCATTTCTCTGTTATCTATCAGATCTAGGATTGATACATACCACTAGCTTGCATTTCTTGAAATAGCCATAGCTCCTTAAAGAAAAATGTCACACATTTACATTTTTTATCAATTGCTTATCCTTCATTGAGAAAATGTAAAAAACACACTTGCATCAGATTTTATATAATGTTCATGATATCTCCTTTGGACTGTAACTCCTTTTTTTTATCTTTTAGACATTGCTCATGACTATTGCATTCATCCCTTGTTGTGTCTATACAATGGTATGAGGCTTGTGCATAGTTCTCTCAGCTGTTACCATTGATTCTCTTGAGACTACATCTTCACCACCTTGAGAGGATTGCCTTTCCTCATACACAGTCCCTTTCTTATTTCATACATTCACTGTTTATTGTCTTCTTTGTAGATTCCTATTGATGGTCCTATGGGATAAGATATTGACTTCACTATGACCACAACCTTCTAGACATGCCTCATTCCTTTGCATTGATGTCTCTAGGACTTCTCTCTTTTGTTGTTAGTTACTGTCAGGATCATTTGACTGTTGTAACTCCAATGAAGACCAATTCTTTATGTTTCTTTGAAAGAAGGTAATGAACTTTCCATGTCTTGGTTTTGCTTGGTATCTTGCTATCCTTTATGCTCATTCTTGGGACTCCTCTCAAGGATTACATTAACGCATTCTTTAATAGCTATATGTAAGAACCATCTCCAAAATGTGTACCATACAAGAAAGGGCATAAAAAACTAGCAAGGTGAAGGAGAAAATAAATACGTAGAACTGTTCCTTCTCAAGGCTTTGTAATCTGATCTTAATGCCCAGGTTAGGCTTCATTAGGCGTAGCCTCTTGTCTCTCTTTTCTCCCCTGTCACTGACCTTGATGCTGCATTGTTATATATTCTCTTATTCTAATGTCTGTCACTTGTTACTGTGTCTTAATGATGGTTGCCTTGTCTTTCATATCTATGAGAGTTGGTTCTTTGTTGTATTGCATATGATGATGTGACTTTCCTTAAATGCTACAACAAACGCTCGTTCACTTATGTTTGGTTGATTATCTTTACTTCTAAGACTGTACTTGGATACCTTTTTGTCATAGTCATCATTGGATGATTAAAACTCCAATCCTCTTCTAATCCTTTGTCATTAAAAGACTGTCACCATTCTTTGAATGCTGCAATTGATCTCCGATGTTGTCTTCATGCTTAGACCTAGGACTATCTTTGTCCAATGAATGGATTGTTTATTTTTGTCTTTTCCTCCATTTGATTACCTTGGCTTTGGCTACTGATTTTCAATGGACTGTCTTGTCTATATTTTATTGCAGATCTACTCCTTTAATGTTGTCATATACACATCTATTTTGTCTTCCTTTTTTGGCTCTGTAATCTGACCTTGCTATTTCTTAGCACTGTGACTATTCACTATCTTCACGTTTCTTTCATTCATTGGTTGTGGTGACCATGTATGTCACTTTCATTATAGTATGTAATTGTTATTTGCTTGCATACTTGTTGCACATTAGCAACATAATGAGTAGTGATCAATATTTCTCCTTAACGTGGTTCTTTATCTTAATTTTCAAAATACTTGGTGATTTCTTCCTCTCTATCCTTGATGATGCTCTGTCGCCATTTGCTTATATTGATTGTCATTATCTCGTTGCAAGGTGCTCTTGATGACTTTGAATACTATAGTTGTCCTATGAGGGCCAATATGACCGAGTTGGCATCAATACCATTTGCATGAGCATCAATGCCTTTGTATCATGTAGCTTCTTTTGACTCTACTCTTTTTTTACTGATTTTTTATGCTGATTATTGTTGATGTCTTATGCTCATCTCATGTTGCTTGTACCCAGTATTTTACCATTTATTCTTATCAAACCTTAAAGGTTTGATTCAGTAACTTGTAACATGTTCTCTTATGCATAGGTCATTGTTGTCTTAGATCCTTATAGCCTCCTTGATGCTACCCTTACTATTCTTGTTGCTTATACTACCGCTTTAAGGTTGTCAAACACTTATATTAGGTGATATGTCACTCTAGTTTGCAATGAATGGCTTCTAAAAGTTGCTAATTTTGTTCATCTCAATTCATGAACAATAGATTTTCCTTGAATTTGACATTTACAATGGAAGGAGTCTTTGATTCCCCTAGGATTTTGCTAGATGTTCTTGATGGTGTGCCTAATCCCGAGGCATTAATAGGTACCTTTGATAAAGCCATTATGTCTCATGTATGCCTCTATTACTGTCACAACTTTACAGAAACTATTTTCTAATGGTCTGTGTAATATGACTATCATTGCTTCAACTGTCAAGTTGCCCCTTCATGGCATTGTATTTGTATTGATTTGTTGACCCTTATTGTAGTAACAACATTGCCTTTTGTGTAGGCTACATTTTTAAAACAAACAAAATATCATGTTTTGTAGTTGGCTTCAAGAATGTTGTATACACCTAGACTCCTTTATCTTTGACACGAGATTGTTTTGACTTTCTCTACGACTGCATCATTTTTTAAAGCAACACTGCTCTCTACATTGTTGCTTTCTTCTGTGTCAAGTCTTCTATTGATACTATTGGCTATGAATGGTCCTTTTGATATGCTTTGGACTGTTATTCATGATTGTGAATGTCTAAGAACCTTTTCACTAATTCTTTTTACTATATACTGATTGCTTGTTGTTATTGTTGTACTGCTTTGTGTCTCTTTGTCTAGGCATTACACTGTCATACATGGGTTTGAAAGAATGACCATGACTTGTCTTCATGCACAAAAGACTTTTCTTTTACCTATTTCAATGTGGAGAATTAAATTTTAAAATCTTTCGCATTATCCGAGAGAGAGTTTTAAAACCGTAACTTGTCTGGTTGAGCCATCAAAATTCTTGACTTAGAATTTTGATTCCTTATATAATTAAAACTCTTTAAAATTTAACTAAGCAAACCTAGGACCTTGCTGAGCCATTGTTGACTCAAAGGGAATAAATAGGCAACAACTATCACATAATTTTTACTCTTTGTAAGCTTCATTAATGGATATGATCTGATTGCCACTGGTTTTGTATTGATCATAGATAACAGACATCACCAGCATGGAAGGTGGCAGACTAGAATTGGAAGAGTAGCTGGCAACAAAAATCTATATTTAGAAACATTTAATAAGTTTTCTCTCTTTTTGTGTATATGACAACGATTCCTTTATGGTTTAATTTTATGGCATTATATTTTTATAAGATAACTCTTCAAAGGAAACCATTGAGATATTAGTGTTTTTCCCATTTCATGAGACATTAGTTTTTTTTTCATTTCATATTCTCACTTGATTGAGTTAATTTGATAAGTACACAAGAAGAGGTTGTTAAGGCATACAACATTGTTGCCATCAAATTAAGAGGCCTTAATAATATGACAAATTTTGATATGGGCGGATATGATGTGAATAGTATAATTGAATAGTATAATTGAAAGTTGCAAAATAGATCGTGGAAGCCAATATATCTGATCTAAGTGTTGAAGGCTATCGAATAAATGAGGATATGAATTCACAAATCACAGACACTTTAACCAGTTATACCAAGACTTGTTTGTTCAACTGATGTGCTTCTGTAGAAGTTAAATTCTCAAAATGAATAAATGAAGCAAAATTTTGTGCTTGATTAATTTTGAAGCACAAGGCCTTCCATGCATTCAATATGATTTGTAATGGCTCGGTTGGAATTTTGTAAATTCGTTAACAGAATTAATGTATAAGATAGTTCCAATAGAAATATTTAAAGGATATCAAATGATCCTTTCTAGGGGAAATCAACTGATCCTACTTTATTGGCAAATTATTGGCAGGCAACAAAGAAATGGTTGTCAAGTTAAAGAAATGGTTGGATTGTTCAATGACCGTCAGCAAGAACAATTGAGCAGATGAAAATTATATATTGTAATCTTAATGAATATTAGTGTAGTTTATTTATAAGCCTGAATGTCAAGAATAATGAAAAAACTAAACCATGTATCTCAGGTGTGTTTCAGTTATGTTGCAACATCCATTATAAGAGTTAGTTTAGCAATCAGTTGAGCCAACTGTGGAAGCTGTTAATCTACAGCAATAATTATAAATTGTAACTCTTGCAGTTTAATATCAATAACATATTCAGTTCTTTATGTTTTATCAATAACTATCCAAAGGAAACCAGAAGAATGACTTTTTATTACATTCATTACAATATGAATTTTATCAAACTATTTTGATAACATGACTATCATTATCATATGACAAGAACATGAAACAAAACAGTCAGTCCTAAGCCACACACTAAGCAACATATTAAACTTAGAGAAAATCAATTTTAAATATTTAACACTTTTAAAAACTGTTCTTTAAATAGACCTTTTTTTAACCTCTCTATTTTTTAGGACGTGTCTTAATAAGCAGAACATGGCTTTTGCCGCTCTTTTCATCATGCGCCAGTCCACCGTTGGAATCTACCCATCCGTCCGCAACAGATACGGTTTTATCATTTCCAATGATTTGTTTAACCGTGTCAAGATAATCTATCGCTTCCTTCAGACATGCAATACGCCAGCCGAATGGTATCGTCTCTTTCTTTTTCTTTTTCAGGAACTTAGGGGCTCCGCCAATTAGCACCACATGCATTTTATGGCTGATTGGTATCGTCTCTTTCGTCTCGCTTTCCAGATTTCCCCATCCTTCGGGAAAGATTATTTTTTCATCCTGCTTAAGCTTTATTTTTGCCTTCATTAATGTTAAATTGTCCTTCACTTCCTTCGCAGAGGGTAAATTCCAACCAGATGGTATTGGATTCCCCAATTCATGCTTCATGAAATCTGGACTGGTATTGGACTCCCCCATTCTTGCCATAGGGACTGGTAAATATGTTGTTTGCCCTTTCACACAACCCACAACTTCACGCTTCTAAATCTCCAACAGCGAGCATGCTTTGCCTCAATTCGTTGAAGCAAATTTCTAGACATAATAACAAATAATTAAAAAATAATTATTGAAATTATGACTCTAAGATTTTTAATTTTATTCAGTGTTGTAGATGCTTAATTAACTGTATTCACCTAATCATTTGTTTCACCTAATTCTTTTTTTATTTCTTAAAATCTTATCACCTAATTTATTTTTCATTTCCTAGAAACTTATTACCTAATTCTTTCCTTCATTTTCCTCTAGCCTTATCACCCAATCCTTCTCATTATCACCTCATTCAATCAGTCATTATGTATGATCTTATTATTCGTTCATCGCATAGACCTTTTCAAATACATCATTTAATGATTCTATATTATGGAATACTAGTTTCCATCAAAACATTAGCTATTACTCAATAAGTAGTATTTTATTTTTTAAAGGGTATGCGAAATAGATATTTTTTCTATGTCAACAATAATGATAATAGATACTTTTTATTATTTATTTACTATGATATTTAAATATTATTGTCTTCATCTAATCATCACTTAATTCATTCTTTCATTTCATGTAACCTTATCACCTAATTGATTTCTTCATTTCTTTAGAATATTATCACCTAACTCTTTCCTTCATTTCCCTGTAACCTTATCACCTAATCTCCTATCATTTACACCTAATTCATTTACTCTCGTTGTTATCCATCAATCTCTTAAAACTTTTTCATATACATATTTGATTTATCCATTCATCACCAAATATGTAATTATCTATTTCATCAAAAATAATAAAAAAACTAAGCTATTAGCATTATCATTGCTAAGCTTAAAATGTGCATCCTTTTATATTTAGGAGCACTAGTTTCTATCTACTCATTTAAGTGACATTTTCTTTTTTAATGGGCGTGGGTGATAGATATTTAACTCAAATTCACATTATTAAGGGAATGGGTATTATTGGAATTATTTTTTAATTTTTCTTTTGATAAATAAATGTATATATGAGTAAATACATAACAATAGAAGATTACTAGAGAAAAATCATGGTAGCATTCTTTCTTTCAGATCTATAGTTTTTTTATGGCCTAGGAAAAAAATTGTAGCACAAATCCAAGATAAACAAATCACTAGTATTCAAATATTTAGAGTTGTGATAGGTCATGGTTGATTTAAAAAAAAAAAAGTAAATTAGGTTCGACACCTACTTTGCTCCTAAGGGTATTATGTTGGATAAGATGTAAATACATAAGACCAAATAGATCTAATAAAGAAACTTAGTTAAGAATATTTTTATTTAATTGTTACAAAAATATGATAAACAAGTGTGTACATTTTTCCCCTTTATCCAAGCAAGTAGACCAAAAGTTTCATCTAAAATAGGGTTTTCTAATTTTGAGAAGTATATCTTACGATTAAAATGTTTGGATTGGTAAGAGTTAAGGGAAGGAAACCTTTGGTTCTTTTAAATAAATTAAAGGTAAATTTTAATATATTACTCTTAGTCATTTTTTTTTTTGTTATAATGTGAAGAGAATTTTAATAATTTTAGATTGCATTTCATTTATTAAAGTGTAATTTTTTTCTCTTGTTCTTCCACTTTAGTTTTAGTTCATGTAGCTAAGTATGAATATGTTGTTAGAATAATTTTATGTTGACAATAATTATGATAGATGCTATATGTAAGAATTTCACATGACTTCTTAAAATATATGCATTTGCACTTTGTATAATATTTGATATTAGGAATCAAAAGTGACAAGCCTTAAATTCAACATTACTCAAAATGTGTAGGTACATTTGTTTTTTGTTTTTTTAAATTATTGAAAATAATTATTTTCAATTAAGATGTGATAAACAAACTCTTCTATTAAATAGATAAGTGTACCATGGTTCCTACATTATTTCAAACTTCAATTGTTGAACCATTTCCTAAAATATTTCAATTATTTTAATTAGTTTAATTATTTTAATTATTCAAATCTTTTCTTATGTCTTTTCATAACCTAACCATATCCCAACTCTAAACAAAATTATACCCTATGACTTATCTTAATAAAAAATTATAATAGATTGAAGCATGAACCTTAACCTGAACAAATTTGGACCCTAAACCTAATATTCAAGAAAATTGAACCCTAACCATAAACCTTACTCCTTAAATTAAACCAAATTGAACCTAGTTCACTTAACCTAATTTAATATTAAACTAAATTGAAACCTAACTCTAAACTTAATCCTAAATTAGACCAAATTGAACCCTAATCCTAAACTTAATTAATCCCTAAAAGTAATTGAAATTAATCTATAACCATAAACCTAATTAACTAATAAAACAAACCTAAACCTTACACTAAATCAAGTGGAATTGAAACCCTAAAACCCTACAACATTTATTGCTAACTTTAGACATAATTTAAAACTAAGTGATATTAAATGCTAACCCTTAATGTAATTTAAGACTAAACACTAATACTAAGACTACACATTAAACTTAACCCTAACCAATTTCATCCCTTATGGTAACCCTAATGTTAAACCAAATCCAACTCCAATTCTTAAACAAATTTTTAATACTAATTCTAACACTAAACAAAATTGGACCTCACCCTAACATAAAAACAAACTGAACCCTAACCATAAACCTAAACCTAAATACCCCTAAACACTTAAACCATATTGAACTATAGCTCCAAGCTATATAGAGCCTTAATCCTAAAGCTAAAGCAAAATAAACCTTAATTCTTAACCAACTTTTAATTCTCAGCCTAACTCACAATATAAATTAATTTGACCTTATCATTGAACTATATGGACCTCAACCATAAATTTAATTGAACCCTAACCCTAATACTAAACCAAAACCTAAATTCAACTACCCTTTATAAAATTATAATGCAAATTGAATCTTGATTCCTCTTCAACCATAACCCAAAACTAGCCCTATCCATAAACCAAATTAAACACTAAACTAGATTGAACCTAACCCCAATCCTAAACCAAATTGAACACTAAATACTAGTGTTAAAACAAATTGATCCATAGAAATAAAACTAAAATACATTTAAACCTAACCCTAAAACTAATTAAACATTAAACTAAATTGAACCCCAACATGTTAGCACTAAATCAAATCAAACCTTAACCCTAGAACAAGTTATACATTAATTCTTACACCAAACCTATTTGAACCATGTAACCCTAAACCAAATAAGATGCCAACCCTAACACTAAACCAAAATAGAATAAAATTGAACCCTAATCTTGTCACTAATTTACAACTCAAATTTTAACTTTACCACTAAAACTAATCAAACATTAAACCAAACTAAACCCTAATGTTAAACCATACTGAACTTTAACACTTAACCAAGTTAAATTCTAACTTTAAGCCTAATTGAACCCCAACCCTAAACGAAAGTAAACTCTAGACCAACATTAAATCATAAAACAAATCAAACCCTAAATAAATAAATCATATTGACCTCTAACACTAAGCCAAATTAAATGCAATGTATAAAACTAATTGATTTGTAAACCATATTAAACCCTATCCCTAAATCTAACCTTGACCCTAACCCTAACCCTAGCCCTATACCAAATTCAATTTAAATCTAATTAATTCTAAACTAAATCAAAATAAACACTAACTCAAAAATAAATTGAACCTTAACCCTAACACATGTAAAACTAACACTATAGAAAATTGAATGGTAATTTTTTTTTATGTAATAGGTTGTAACTAAATAATTTTATTAATTTAAAAATATTTTATAACCCGCTTCAGTGTGGGAACCCATAGAAAAGAAATAGGTATAGGGCATTATTTGCTAATACTAGTATAGATAATACATGGATTTACCAAGGAATTTCTCCTCGGATACAACATGAGAAATACATATATTATATTATATTCTGCCTTAAATACATCTCCTACTACACAAATAGTTACTTCTTTGTCAACCTATAATTTCCTTTCATCCATCTTTTCCTATCCTTGTCCCCACATTTGTCCCCGAGTTAGCACCCATGTGACTCATTCTCCTATCTGCAATGCTGCCTGAAATGTTGAAACCACTACACTACTCGAGAGCTTGTTAGAAATATTAGAATGCAATAAATAATAACTAGTACCATTTTTTTTACTACATATCTTAAGGAATCTATTCCTCCAAACGTTAGATCAACAAGAAAACTCATTATTCAGAAGAATCCTATCTACAAAAGTTCAACTTCAAAAAGAACTGACCATCTGCCACTTACTGGTGCATTTGAAAGATAGAAGGAAGGAAGATCCTAATCATGCTGATACTGAGAGATTATATCTCAACCATAGATTGATATATCAATCTTAAAATGCTCAAAAGAGAGGGAAGCTAAATTTAAAAGACCTTCATATCCTCATCCCGAGGTTGTATTTCATAAGGGGATTGATTAATCATTTAAACAGAGCTTAAATTCCCCATCGACATCAATCAAGAATAAGAATAATCATCTCATCAATACATCATAAAACAATGCAATTGAATATTGATAAATAAAATATTTATAAACCTTTCTGAATAAAAGTACCAATCTATGTCCTATAATAAATTATCGGAATAGAAGGAAAATCTACTTTAATGAGCATAATAAGAAAATAGAGCATATTGCCAATGAGTACCACACTTTCCCTGAATAACTACCTTTGCATATAAATCCCGACCAGATGAAGAATTTATGTGACAAAAGATATTCAATCTAAAAATAAAAGAGAATAAATGTAAAATGAATATGTGTGTGTGCGCATGCATATGAGTGAAAAAAAACCATATATATATATATATATATAAAATTTAGAAATGAGTAAAGGGCACAAACATATCACGTGATATATACCACATTGATAGATTAACATATCTACAGGATTAGAATTCTGATAAGTCAGAAAGACTAATAGCTAGTAATTATATGAGAGAACGTGTATAAGTCCAAAACTAAACTAAGATATCACTTTATATTGCTACTGATATAGAGTGCTCTTTTTATAATATGCAAACAAACTGGCTTACTCGAAGAGACTACAGTGATGAAGGCATAGTTCATATCTTGTAGCCCAGAACTAGGTGGCCCTGCATCCCCTACCCTAGGAGATCGGGTGCTTCTTGTTGATATGTGGCAACTGATCATAAAATTACTATACACTCAACACGTATCCTTGCCGGGGTACGGGGCCGGGCCAGGCCCCAAGAAAGCGACTGTTCGGGGGCGGTATCCCCCGAGAAATTTTTTTTTGGATATTTTTTGGATATTTTTTGTTGATGAAAACTGATATTTTTTGTTGGGATGCTTAAGGCATTTTTTTGTTGGATAATAAGACAGATTGGATGGTTGTGTATGGTGGACGTAAGCCATTCTGGGTGAACCACGTTAAATCTATGTGTTATTTGTGTCCTATTTTATTCCTTTATCTTTTGTATTTAAATCTGCGTATAATTGTTAATTCATATTTGCTTCGGATCTGCTTGAAACCCTAACAATTGGTATCATAGCGAGGGTTTTTGTAAATTGGCAAGACTTTCAGTTTTGAGTGGGAGCAATGAAGGATTCCAAATTCAAGGTCAAAAAGTTTAATGGCCAGAATTATTAGTTATGGAAAATGCTGATGGAGGATTACCTATGTCAAAAGGATTTGTGGCAGCCATTGGAAGGAAAGGCAAAGAAAGTGACCACAATGTCAGATGAAGAGTGAGACATTTTAGATAGAAAGGCACTGAGATCCATTCGATTGTGCCTTGCACTGTCTGTAGCTTTCAATATAACAGAAGCAAAAATGGTTGTAGATTTGATGGCGACATTGGCTAAGTTGTATGAGAAACCCTCAACTTTGAATAAGGTATTTCTTATGAAGCATTTGTTTAATTTGAAAATGAGTGAGGGAGGATCTATAGCGGAGCACTTAAATAAATTTAATACAATTATCAGTCAATTGTCTTTGGTAAAAATTACTTTTGCAGAAGAGGTTAGGGCTCTCTTGATTTTATGTTCTTTGCCAAAAAGCTGGAATAGCTTGGTTATAGCTGTAAGTAACTCTATGTCTGGTAAAAATACTTTGATATTTGATGATATTGTTGGTGTTATCCTAAGCGAGGAAATGCGAAGGAAAAGCATAGGTGAGACTCCAACATCATCAAGTAGTGTTTTGAATGTGGAGAACAAAGGAAGATCAAAGGAAAGAGGAAAAGGCCCTGGGAATGAGAAGTCACGAAGGAAGTCAAAGAAAGGAAGCTCTCAATCTAGAGGAAAGAAAGATTGCTGGTACTGCAGAAAGCTTGGTCATCTAAAGAAAGACTGTTGGTCTCGAAAAAATAAAGAAGGAGACAAAAATGAAAATGGCAGTAAGAAAGCTAATATTGCAGGTAATACTTTACAAGATGCTTTAATCTTATGTTTGGATAATGTTAATGAGGGTAATAGATTCTCAGGGCTTCATTTCATGCTACACCCCATAGAAAATATTTTCTAGATTATGTTCAAGGTGCTTTTGGACAAGTATATTTGGGTGATAATGAACTCTGTCAAATTGTTGGAAAAGGAAAGATAAAGATCAAGTTGCAGAATGGAAATGACTGGTTTCTGCAAGAGGTAAGACATGTTCCTAATTTAAGAAGAAATTTAATTTCTGCAGGGCAACTAGGTAGTGAAGGTTTCATAGTTAGCTTCTTAGATAGTATCTACAAGGTCACTAAAGGATCATTAGTAGTAGCTAAAGGTGCGAAGGTAGGTACATTATATTTGTGTACTAGTAACACTTACTCTACTTTAGCTGCTACAGATAAAGTTACTGCAGGGACAACAACAATAGATGTTGAAGGAACAGATTCAATAATGTGGCACCATAGGCTTGGGCACATGAGTGAGAAAGGGATGAAAATACCTCACTCCAAAAATCTATTGCTAGGACTAAAGAAGATTGATTTAGAGTTATGTGAAAACTGTGTTTATGGTAAATAGAAAAGAGTTAGATTTCTCAAGGTTGGGAAAGAGAAGAAGAGTGAGAAGTTAGAGCTTGTGCATTCAGATGTATGGGGACCAGCTCAGGTATCATCTCTTGGTGGCTCTTGTTATTAGGTTATTTTTATTGATGACAACCAAAAAAACATGGGTATATTTGCTAAAACAAAAATCAAATATTTTTGAAACTTTTAAGAAATGGAAAGCTTTGGTTGAGAATGAGACAGGAAAAAAGTTGAAGTGTCTCAGATCGGATAATGCAGGTGAGTATTATAGCAAAGCATTTGAAGATTACTACTCCTTAAATGAGATTCGAAAGCAAAAGACAGTTTTAGGAACTCCACAGGAAAATGGTGTGTCAGAGAGAATGAATAGGATTATCATGGAATGCGCGAGGAGCATGAGATTGCATGCTAGATTGCCCTTACATATTTGGGGAGATGTTGTACATACTATTGTCTATTTGATAAATACAGGACCTTCAATTGCTTTGGATGGTGGTATTCCAAAGGAGGCATGGTCTGGTAAAAAGGTAAATTATTCTTTTCTAAAAACCTTGGGTTCTGAAGCTTTTGTCCATGTTGATAAAGGAAACAAAACCAAGCTTGATGCTAAATTTCAGAAATGTACCTTCATTGGATATGGGATAGATGAATATGGCTATTGGTTATGGGATTTTGAAAATAAGAAATTAATTAGAAGTAGAGATGTTATATTCAATGAGAAGGTTATGTATAAAGAAAAAATGCAAGAAAAGAAGCATGAACAAGACAAACAAGAATATGTGGTGTTGGATGAGATTCCTGAAAAATGAAATGCCATAGGTACCTGATGCTCAGCAACAACAGATTATCCCACAAACTCCTACAAGTGTTAGACGTTCTACAAGGTCAACTAGACCCCCTGAAAGATTTTCTCCTTCTTCGTATTCTATTTTATTAACCGATTCTGGTGAACCAAAAGAATATGAAGAAGCAATGTAGGTGGATACCAAACAACAGTGGGAGCTAGGCATGAAAGAGGAGATGGACTCATCGATGAAAAATAAGACTTGGAACTTAGTCCCTTTACCTATAGGAAAAAGAGCTTTTCCTAACAAATGGGTTTATAGGCTGAAGGAGGAGGAAGCAGGTCAGAAAATATACAAGGCTAGACTTGTGGTAAAATGTTTTGCACAGAAAAAGGGTATAGATTATGATGAAATATTTTCTCCAGTTGTAAAAATGACTTCAATTAGAACTGTACATAGTCTTGTGGCTGCAAATGATTTACATCTTGAACAATTAGATGTCAAAATAGCTTTTCTCCATGGAGATTTGGAGGAGGAAATTTATATGTTGCAACCATAGGGATCTGAGGTCAAAGATAAGGAGAACTTGGTGTGCAGGTTGAAGAAAAGTTTGTATGGCCTAAAGCGAGCACCCCGACAATGGTATTTAAAATTTGATAGTTTCATGGCTGAACATTGTTATCATAGATGTCATTTTGATCATTGTGTATATTTTAAGAGATTGGATAATGATAGTTATATTATCCTATTGCTTTATGTTGATGACATGCTTGTTGCTGGGTCTAACATGCAACATATAAATGATCTTAAACAGAAATTAGCCATGTCATTTGCTATGAAGGATTTGGGTGTAGCTAAAAAAATTCTCGTTATGAGGATCACACGAGACAGGAAAAATAGAACCTTGAATTTGTCCCAAAGTGAGTATATAAAGAAGGTGTTGAAAAGATTTAACATGCGGGATGCAAAAGCAGTTAGTACACGTTTGGCTAGTCATTTCAAATTGACTAAGCAGATGTGCCCAAAGGCACATGAAGAGGTAAATAAAATGTCTAACATCCCATATTCATCAGTTGTTGGTAGTCTGATGTTTGCAATGGTATGCACAAGGCCATATATTGCACATGCAGTGCGAGTTGTGAGCAGGTTTATGAGTAATCCGGGTATGGAACATTGAAATGTTGTGAAATGGATTCTTTTGTATTTGAAAGGATCTACTACGAAGGCATTATGTTTCAAAGGATCTAATGCTACTCTAAGTGGATTTGTTGACTATATTCTGGCAGGTGATATTGATTCATGGAGGAGTACTACAGGGTATTGTTTTACTATAGGGGAAACCGTAGTCAGTTGGATTTCTAGGTTGCAAAAGGTTATTGCACTTTCAACCATTGAAGCTGAGTATGTTGCTGCTATAGAAGCCATCAAGAAGATGATTTGGTTACAATGTTTTCTAGAGGAATTAGGTTAGACACAGGAGGTTCACCCATTGTATACTAATAGCCAGAGTGCCATTCATCTTGCAAAAAAAATTTCTTTTCATTCAAGGACAAAGCACATCCAGCTTAGGTACCACTTCATCTGGACTATTTTGGAGGAGGGTCAGTTATGACTTGAGAAGATTCACACAAGTGAGAATTCTACCGATATGTTTATGAAGGCAGTTCCATAGGAGAAGCTGATTTCTTCATCCGTTTCTGTTGGTCTTCTTGATTGATAATTGTGGAATTTATACCAGTCAAGTCCTAGTGTTTTATCCAATGGATTTTGCAAGTACAGTGGTGTCATCTAGTATCAGTCTCTAAGTGGGAGATTGTTTGGTGTGGAGCTTGATCAGTCTCCAAGTGGGAGATTGTTGATATGTGGTGACTGATCAGCAAAGTACTGTACACTTTGCACATATCCTCACTGGGGTTCGGGGCCAGGTCAGGCCCCAAGAAAGTAGGCATATCCCATTGCGGGGGTTTGAGGGCGGTAGCCCCCGAATTATTTTTTTTGGACATTTTTTGTTGATGAAAGCCGACATTGTAATAAAACCCTAAAAAGGTCGACTTTGTTTGTTGGCCTAAAAATGCATGTTGTAAGTGGCTGGGATGCTTAAGGAATTGTAAAGTTGATGTCCAGTTTTTTTGCTGGATAATAAGAAAGATTGGACGATTGTGTATGGTGGACGTAACCCATTCTAGGTGAACCACGTTAAATCTTTGTGTTATCTGTGTCCTGTTTTATTCCTTTATCTTTTGTATTTAAATCTGCATATAATTGTTAATTCATATTTTCTTTGAATTTGCTTGAAACCCTAACACTTCCAGGTGCCCTACCCAACATCCTTAAATTTCCTTTTAATTCTTGCAGCCTTGAGGATAACAAATAGAAGGATTTGAATCATTTCCATTGGAATTTCTGACATGTCCTCTGGGGCCTTAAATCCTTCCATTTTTAATTACTCAACCCACCAATTAGCATTGAGCATCTCCTTCAAATGTAGCCATTTAAAGAGGAAATCCACATTCCTTTCGATCCTTTCTCGGTGTTGGTTAAAGGACTCTCTATCCCTTATGAATAGCAATGATCATTTGATGATGACCCTACGCATAACCTCAATCCCACCCATGCCAACATTAATACCATAATATTCTAGGAAATGAATCCTAAATTTGTTATCCACACTACCAAATCTTATCTGTAAGTTTCCCAAAAATTCCTCTCTAAAGATGGTCTTACATAATTGAATTGCATCCCCTTTGCCCACCCTAATTGTTTTGACAATAGCAGCGAATGTGGCCAGTATATCATGGTTTAAACTATACCCGAATTCATTACTCAACTATTCATCCCTCTTAATTTCTTGAACGGCTCTAAGAGAGAAATCATCCAAATCTTTCAAGATGATTCCACATCATTTAGCCTTAATCTCTCCCCTAAAAGCCATTGCCAAGATCAATCTCAAATTCGACTCCATATCCTCACAATTTTTTGTTCCTAATATTCCAGCCCTTAGTTTAAAAACTCAGTGATCTAGAAAATTCCTTTTTAAAATTATTAATAGTTAGGATCGATAAAGCCACATTGTTTCACATGATGTAGGGCATGCAAACACCAAATCTTAATGGCTCTATCATTATTATATAGCTACTAGTTTGATAGCTTGCCTCACACTCCTTAGCTCACATTATATAAAACCATCTTATAACTTTATTATTTATATTTTAGAATTGTAGTATACAAAAAGGGGGAGGATTAATGTCAAAATATATATATATATAGTTTAACTTAAAAATTGAATACTAATTTCAAATATACTTAAACCTTAACCTAATTTAAGACTAATCTAAACTAAACACTAACATAGAACCAAATTGAACCATAACCCAACCCATAAAAAAATTAAAACTATCACTCTAACCATGCATCAAATAGAAACCTAAACCTTAACCTGATAATTTATCTTTTGTATTGACAATTTGATTCTAATAATTGATCCAAAACTTTTTAAAAAATTAATTATGACATAACACCATACATGCAATAGGAATGAAAATAGAATGATTTTTACAAATGGATACTACTATGTACTATGTGTAGACACCTAAAATTGTCTCACTAATTCTACACTAATTATTCATCGATTTAATTAAGTAATTCTTTAATTATTTGATTGAACTAACAATTTCTTCTAATCATCAACCTTCAACACTTCTAATTATTCTATTCCTATTCTCATGTCATCTTAATCAACTAACCATATCTCAATTATTAATTAAATACCAATTATTTAATTAATTATGACCTTTTCCTTAGTTAAATAATCTTTATTATTTAATTAATTCAATCTCCTAAGTTTAAATAATTTCATTTAAATTGTTTAAATTAATTAATTAATTCCTCCAAATCCCCAAATTCTAATTCTAATTAATTTCATCTAATTTCATTTCATATTTCTCCAAATTCCAATTTCATTTCATTTCCATTAATTTCACATTTCACCAAAACTGAATTTCAGTTAATTTCATGTGCATTTCAACATCCGAATGACCAAATTTAAATTGAAAATGAAAATCAAATTCAATTTCAAATTCCTACAACACATGCTAAAATCAGAACTAATTTATCAAATCCGTTGTCTAATCAGTTAACTCAATTAACTCATCAATCATCTCTTTTAACTCAAAATCAATTCAGTCTTTTAATCAATCAATTTAGTCATCTCCCCAGTCTATTCAGTTCACTAATCAATCAAGTGAGTTGACGAATCCATCTATTAAGTTCACTCTTCAATCAATCTAGTTCAATCCTCAATCAATTCAGTTAACAAATCAACCAATTGAATTCATTGATCAATCAATTTTAGTTGTCTATCAATCAACACTTGAGTTCTATTTCTCAACCCCTTTGTGTTGAAAATCTATAAATTCAACCTCTTTTCTCAATTCAATCTAGAACCACAGTCTTAAATATTGTTGCTTATCTTATACAGGAAATCAGTGCAATACCTGAGAGGCGCCTACATCAACAACAATGGAGAAGACCAATGGAAGCCTTGCTATGTCAATTTAGGAAGACTGAGATAGATCATTTCAATTCAATTGATAATTAGCTTTATTTCATTGCTATTTACGAGTAATAATTGGATTTAGAGTTGTGATTCACTCTTTGATAATTTGATTTATTCAATTTATGCCTATTTACATCCTAAGTACATTTGGTGAACCCAAAGTGAAACACTCTAACCTTTATTTTTTGTTTTGACATGTTTTTTAGATCTGTACGGACATAGGAAATTGGACGTCACAATTTCATATGCAAAAAATCGCAATCGCCCTGATATCATATCACAATTGATTGGACAAGATATCCCAATTGCTTAAATAGGTCACAATTGTTCTTAAGGATTGCAAATTCAAAAAAAGTTGTTTCATTTTTACATTATTTTGTATTGTGCATCTAACCCTAAAATTTTATTAAATTCTAGAAAATTTAAAATTTTGTATATAAGATGTATCTAATCCAATGGCAGGAAAAGTGAGATTGTGAATTTCAGGTACAAGGAAGGAAAATAAAAATAGAGACAACAAAAGGCCTATCAGAGGTTTTTGAAGGCTGAAAGAGAGCTTTGTGAGATTGAAGAAAAAAAGGAGTTCATTCAGTACCACAGAACCATCCATTGCTTTTTAACCAAGTACAAGTTATTTGATGAAATTGATGTGTTGGCTCACTTAGTGCTGAACAATATCATCATAGAATAACTCTTCTATCTTCTAAATTTTTCTTTTGTTTTTCTATTAGAAGTTCGAATTTTTATTTTATTTTTTAAAAGAAGTCACAATTGCTATCACATCATATCACAATTCATCAATCATCATGTCGCAATTTCTTAAATAGTAATTCACAATTGATAGTTTATCATTTCACATTTGATTAGTAGGTTAGTCACATTTGATAGATTTAGTTTTTCATTTTATGTTTTATTACAGTTCTGGTTTTTACCAAAATACCTTTCTGTCTATGAAAAGACGGAACTCTATAACTTGAGTATTAGGCTAGATAGCCCACCGTGTGTTGACTAACATTATTATTTTTCTGTAGGGGTAGATTAGAAACACTTCTTTTTTGGTGCTTTATTAAATGAACAAAATAACTTTCATCATTGCTATGCTAATTAAAATGAATGCCATGTCTATGTGGAGCAACATCTCCACTTAGAATAGAAAATCATTGCAATGAAGGGATAAAAAAGAACTTTGGTTTTTGTGTCTTCAAAGGGATAGGTATTATGCTCTCCCCTTCAATGGGTGATCAGAAAACCAAACTTTCTTCTTTCATGCTTTCCTTTATTTTTTGCAATTAAATCCTTTAGAAGGCCTGCCCTCCCGAGTTACCCTTCGGGCACCATTAAGGTTGGTGTGAGGGGAATGATCTAAGTGTCCAACGAATAAAGCCAAGTAATCCAAGCTACTATAATCAAATGTGTATGTGATGAAAAGCATGTGTGATGAGTGTTACATGTTGTCACAATGACGTTATGCCTCCCTCAGTACTTATATAGTGTGTTAAAATCTATAGAGCGTAACCTCTACAGACTGGGAGACCTCCCACAATTAAGTGTAAAATGTTGTTGATTGTGACCACTCGAACGGAACCCTATCTAAACACATTAGAAATTAGAAGCCAAGCTGAGTCAGTAACCAGACACTTGTTTTATCATAGTGCAAGGGTGGGGAAGAATCTTCCCCCAAGACACACACCATATATCTCACAGGATAACGGGCCAATTGAGGAACAATCTTCTTTGGTCTAATTTTAGGAAAAAGGCAAAAAAATGGGCCCACCCTAGGATGTGACACAACTGTTTAAACTCACTGAGTATCAAGATGTGGGTTGTGGAAATACTTGTGACCTTTTGACCTTTAAAGAGTCTGCTTGATGTGATATCGAATTGCCCAAATACAACAAAAACAAAATGGGGTCATGAAAAAGACTCCAACATTCATGGGAATTTGAAAAAAGTTCCTTAAACAAGTATTCTTTTCACGGTTTTATGTGTCGGTTGTGTCCTTTACTACATTTCACCAAGTTCAAACATTTTAGAAAATACCAAAAAAAAAGTGGAATCTCAACCAAAGTTTTGTCAAAACATCAACAAGATCAAATCCCTCAACAAAGTCAAGTTTCAATATCAACAAGATCAAAACCCTGTAGCAAACAAGCTTGTCAATATCAACATCAAATCAAAATTTTGCAACATTATAGAAAATGAAAAAAACATCTTACATGTTGTGATCTTAGGTTCAAACCAATCAAGCAAACATCATGGATCAAGGCATTATACATTTCGTAGGGAAGATGAAGAATTCATCTCTTCCATTCCTATTCTATGACCATCCATAGAAACATTAGCTCAACAAAAAAATACTTTGCAACAAAAACTGAGAGACATGACTAGTCCTTGCAACCATATGGCTAGTTAGAAAATATGATGAGAGAAGTGATAACCATGAGGAAATCATTATTAGCGCAACCTTCTTCTTCTTTTAAGACCATTCAAGCATGTCAATCTTCATTCTTCAACAAAATCATTACTACCTCAGTTCAACCAACATTAGATTCATGTCAACCTTCTTTCAACCCATCATTCAAACTCCTTTCAACCAAAACCAAATCCATTCCAACCAAAGTCCAAATCAAAATTCACATGAACCTAATACTCAAAGTACCTCTTTCAACAAAAGTACAAGTCAAAACTCATTCAACCAAAATCAAACCTCTTTCAACCAAAATCACACACCTTTCAACCAAAATAAAATTCTTTTCAACCAAATTCCAAATCAACTACATCTATCCACCATTTTATCATCCCCTAAGGTTACAAAAGACCAATCCACACTATCTTCATCCAATAGCACAATCTCCCAAGGGCTATCCATAGCACAAATCCAGTCTAATCCAAGTCATGATTCAGAGATTCTCGTTCAAGATCCTTTCTCATAAATTCAAAAGGTTGAAGCCTTCCAAAAATCTCCCATGCAAACTCCCCCTTGTCATGAGGACAATCTAAAATCATAAGAAATCAAACATGAAAGAAATCAAGATCAAGAACAAACCTTTTCATCATACCCAATTTTTGATCAAGATCCCGTTGACTGAGAGTCTTATGATGATCCCCTCATTCTTTTCTATTCCACTCATAATAACACCCTTGTTTCACAAGAGTGAGATGTTCTTTCAAGTACCATCCAACATCCACCTCCTAAACAAGATCTCATTATCATTTCTCCTAGTTTCTCTCATGATTCCAATACACAAGTTGTTCATGAACCCCTTATCAATAAAATCACCAATCCAGATCATACTACGGAGGACAAATCATCAACAATACTATATACACCATCATCAAATGCCAATGTCATGATAGAAACAATCATAACACCAGCTAATGAAATCAATACCCATATTGTTACATCTTCTTCTTCAAGCACAAGCATAACACTAGCTAATGAGATCAACAATTGGTTGGCTTCATCATACTCTTCAAGTGCATCAATAAAAATAGGCATGGAACCCATTCATGTCACAACTTTGAAACCAAAATCTATTTTCCTCATACACCCACACTTGAAAGACTAGGGGCAAGAATATTTACCACAACTGAATTGGTTTGAAATAAGGAGGCTATAGCAGAAACTGTACATGAAAGACTCGCAACTAAATATCCTATTGAAAAAGATAGGTTCATCCAACTCTTCAAACAAAGACCAATGAATTATCTAGACAAATTTCATAACGACTCAATAACAAAATGCACCTATAAAGATATTATATTTAAGGGTGGGTTCATTTGAACATATAGCTGCATGTCATTATTGTTTTCTCATATAGTTGCATCAATAAAACATGATGATTGTCTGAGTTATTCACTTGTCTGCACTAGAAGGAACTAAGGTTGTCTCATTTCCTAGATACTTGTTCATGAGGTCTTTAGGAGGCCTTTAGTCATTCATCTTCAACATCACATTGTGATTAAGCTTTATCCTTGGTTGGGTAGAAGTTTCACTATCAATTCTTGTTACCCAAAATCTATCAATTGCTATATCTCACACATTAATCAAAAACTCTAAGTCATTACAAATACATAGTTGGTCATGTGGTTAGTGAAAAATCCAATATTTTGCTTTAGAGCCACTATAAATGTCCTACCTAAGTAGGTTTCATTACTTCCAAGTCAAGGCAAGAAAAAAGTGTTATGTCAATCTCAAGAAAAAACAAATAAAAAATTGATATATTACTGAAATATCACACATAAAAGTGCGATAGAAAAGAGAAAGTTTTACTAGAGGGACATGCAAGTAACTCCATCAGGGCTATGGATGCCTACTGGCAATGGAGCAATATTTGAGAGATTATACTGCATAATCTCATCTTATCCCTAAAAGCTTGCTTCCAACAAGGCTCTATCCAGGTTGCTTTTGAAGTCAAAATAACTCATGTAGCTAGCCACATAGGATTCCAAGGGTCTTTGATTGTTATAAGAATCAGAATGAACTCAAATGCACACACATGGGTAAAAGAAGATCAAAGTTTCAAGAATTGATGGAGAAGTTTTCCGTGCTTCCATTCATAAATCTTGGTTACATAGTGTTTTAGGCTGGATGGTCTAAGTTTTTTGAGAATGGATTGAGCACCTATCTCTGAAATGTTTCACACCTTTAATCTAATTAGTGCATTTCAGAATAAAAGACACACACTCACCCTTGTTTGAATAGGAATTACATTTTTTTCATGCATCTTGCATTAGCATAAATCATATCAAAATTCATTGTCTCCATCACATTATGCATCATCATATAAGGTTTGCATACTTGGGAGTATAACTGAAAAAATAGAAAAAATTCAAAAAATGATCTTGAAAAAAATAAAAAACATTAAAAAATGATCCTAAAAAAAAATCAAAAAACATTCGAAAAGTGATCCTAAAAAGTCCTTAACATTCAAAAAATGATCTTGAAAAAACTCAAAAACATTCGAAAAATGATCATGAAAAAATCAACTAAAAAAAATCGAAATACGATTTAAAAAAAAAAAACCAAAACATTCAAAAAAAGTCCTGAACAAAAAATAAAATTAAAAATAAAAAAACATCAAAATCACAACAAAAAAACATTCAAATACGATTCTAAAAAAAGACCAAAAACATTGAGAAATACCAAAAACCCTAAACATTGGAAAATCTCTTCGAAAACAAAAAACAATAAAATACTAATTTTAAAACATTTAATAAATTGTCTCGTAAGAATCAAACACCCCAATAGATGTCCAGCAAACTGTTCGCATGAAGTTAAACAAAAGATACAACTAGCCTGTCAAAACATCTACAATCACATTGATCAATTGTCTAATCTATCGATTTATCAAACTATCAACGTGTTCAACATCTTGTGTTTTATTAAACTATCAACGCAATCAACATCTTGTCTTAAACAAAATCAGTACACTCAGAACTGACAGATTAGTCTTATACAGGGTCCAAAACTTCTGAAATTAGACATTATCAAAATTACACCAAACATATCAGAGCAAAGGCACAATCAGTCACACTATTGAGTTTTGTCTATTTTGGTTGACTATTTTTTATCAAATTAGCGAATATCATTGCTTTTAGCTACTCAAGGATGTCCAAACGTTACTAGAGGAGACATGATGGGCATGATCCTTTTCTTTGTTTGTTGTTTGTGGTTTGAATTGATGAAGTTCTAGGGCAATTTTTCTAGTGGGTGTCTATGATAGGAGCATTCTACTTGTGAATGCCACACATACTTCAACCCTTAGCATAATTCCCAGAATGGAGGGTTCATTCCTTGTCTATTACCTATTCGTTTCTGTGCAATGAGATATCTATACATCTTGGTTTTTTATACCCTAGTGTAATAAGCTCCATTGTTATACAATAAGGCTCAATAATGATAGTGTATTGCACTATGAATAAAGCAATGAAGACTATCTCATCAAAATTTCTATCATATCAGTCATTATTGCATCAAAATTTGGCTTACAAAGATTGATTCAGTTGACTGATTATTTTCTATCATTTTCTACGTCTAACAACTAACAATTCTTCTAAGATCTTCAACATGTATTTTGATACAAAAAAATAATAATAAGTATCATCACATTGCATGTTCATTACCATTTCATACTCATAATAAATTTTTCATCAACCATTATGCATCACAACATAAAGCTACATCAAATCACTGCATGATATCACATTCATATTGCATTCATCATCACAATAAAAACACATTAGACCATGAAGTTCACCATCAAAAGTTCATCAATAACGCATATCATATATATCATATAAAAATGTATCTACATCATCAAAATCAGTATCCAAGCTCTCAACCTATATTTCCTCTATCAGTAGGTGCACCTCGACTAGCTCCAACCTGTCCCGATGGTGCTCTAGGTGGACCCATCACTCATCGACTACTAGTCTGTCGATAAGTATATCGACTCGATCTTCTCCCCATGAAAGAACCAAAAGTAGGTTCCCTCTGACCCTCAGGGATATCTCTCTCATAAACATGCCGATAATAAATAGCCTCCTATGCTATAGCAAAATATCTATCTGCCTAGCTACGTTCCTCCGTCACTGGCCCAAATAACTTATCATATGCATCCATAGTGATCTGAGACCGCTTAATTGCCTCATCCCTCTCCCATTGTAATTGATCCCTATCAATAGCTATTTGGTCCCTCTCTGCATTCAAATCCTCCATCACATGTCGATACTGATCCCTATCCTCCATCCATTGTTGTTGCAAAGTAGCGACCAAGTCGTCTAAATGTCTAACCTGGTCTCTCAATCCCTCCTCATCTCCTCTATCCACACCTATAGACTCTCCATCATGGGGCATCTCCACATTATAACCATCATCCCCACCCTCATCTCCATCACTGCTCGATGACCCTGATCTTCACTCATCACTATCATCAGAACTGCTCATGGATGCAGTCTCTCCACCAATATCCACATCCTCCCTATCACTATCCACCTGCCCTACGACCATTGCTATCATATCTATATCTCCTCTAGCTCTACCTCCTCCAGCTCTACCTCCTCCATCCCTACCTCCTCCATGTCTAACTCCTCCACCACTATCCTCTCCACCTCTCCCTCTGGGACCTGTGCCATGTTTAATTTGTTGAGCACCAATCGGAACTATCTAATTTGTCAAAGGTACAGGCCTATGTTGTATCCACCATACACTATATTGCATTGTCGACCCTGGATCCACTACACAAAGTCGCCATCCCCACAAAATAGGAGCAAGAGCATCAAAATCATCAATAGCAACATGAGGTTGTATACAGGCACCCTAATCACAAACCTCTCAAGTAGTGCAAGCAAAATAAGTTGTCATGTCCGGAATACCCTGTACTTCCCCGAACTGTCTAAGCACACAGCCAGGAAGGTGCATATCAATAACCCTGTGACTACCAACATATTGACCAATAAGATATCTCTTTTGTTGATAAAAAGGAAGAGTTTTGAGGTCCCTTCAAAACTCATTTTATCCTAATCAAAAACAATTTTCTAGAAGTTGAATTAGGGAAAGGATGTTCACATAGAACCATAGGAGATTGGGATTTAACAACATAGGTTAAATATTCAAAAGGTTTTTCTATTCTGAGGGATCTCTCTACCTTCCCCTATGGGCTCAAGGCATCCATCATATGATGTTTTGGTTCAGACCATTTTCCAGTACAAGTCATGATTTTAGGAGACAAAAAAACAATTTGTTGTCCTTTCAATTTTGAGAATATGCGAATGAGAAACAACAACTTTTTCAAGTTGAAGGAGGAATGGTGGATGGAAGGAAAAATTTATTGGCTCTAAACATTTTTGCATTATAGCAAAGCTCAAAAAAATTGAGAAAAATCTTCTTAAATGCAATAAAGAGAACTTTAAGGACATTTTCACTTCAAAAAAGGAATTATAAGTAGAGATCGATGACCTAAGCTAAGTATTTTATTCTAGTATGGATCAAGAAAGATATCTTAGAGATAAGGAGTTATTATAAAGATATGAGGATATATGGGCTAAGGAGTAAACTTTCTAAAGGTAGAAATCTAGAGAGACTTGGTTGGCAATAGGGGATAAGAATTCAAAATTCTTTCATAATTCAAACAAGTAGAGAATGGATGTTAATAGAATCAGAGGCCTGAAGAGAGATGTCAGAACCTTCATAGACAAACTAAAGGAAATTGTTAAGCATTCAGTCTATTTTTCACATAGACCCTAAACAACTAGGAAGGTTCTAATTGGCATAATTTACAACCCTTCATTGACAACATTCCCAACCTAGTGACCAAGGAGAAAAATTGCATGTTGATAGGAAAATTCACCTATGATGAGATTAAGGTAGTCCTATTTCAACTTCATTTGGATAAGGCCCTAGGTTTGGATAGTTTTCCTGTTGTTGTTTTTCCCCAAATGTTGGCATATTATTAGGAAGGAGTTAACTGAGGCCATTGAGGTAGCTATGAATTTAGGCAAATTCTTCAGGGAGATAATTATGCCTTAATTGCTCTTATCCCAAAGAAGGATATGGCAACAAGCTTAGATATTTTTAGGCTCATTTCTCTTTATAATACTAGATCTACAATATCATGTCAAAGGCCTTGACAAAGAGATTAAAAATCATTATTCCTCATATCATTTGAGACTAACAAATAGGGTTCATTCCAAGAAGGTCAATTTTGGACATGGAGTTATTATTTCTCAAGAAGCAATATACTCTATTCAATGCAATAAGTCCCCAATCATTCTCATTAAAATAGAAATAAAGAAGGAATACAACAAGGTTGATTGGAGTTTTTTCTGCAAATTTCTAGAGGCCTTCAGGTTCAAAAATCAATGGGTGAATTGGATTTTATATTGCATCTCAAGTCTAAGGTATTCAATTCTCATTAATAGTTCACTTGTAGGTTTCTTTGATAGCCCTAGGGGGATAAGTAAAGGGGATCCTTTATCTCCTTTCCTCTTTATAATCATGTCTAAAGCATTTGGGAGAGCCATTAGGTCTAATGAAGAGGAAGGGCTAATTAAAGGAGTTAAAATTACAAGTGGTCTGCCAGCAGTGACCCATCAATAATTTTCTCATGATATGATGCTATAAGTTGATGGGAGGAAAAGGGAAGCAATGCAGTTGAGAACAATTTTAAAGTAATATGCAATAGCTTCAGGTCAGGAAATCAATTAGTTTAAATCAAAGGTATTTTTCTTCTCAATGGATCATAGGATAGAAATTGAACTTCTACAATTTCTTGGACACAAAGTAGGCACACTCCCATGTATATATTTAGAGTTACCCTTGAACAAAGGATTAAGATCCAAAAAACTATGGAAACTACTTAAGGAAAAGATGGAAAAGAGATTATCCCATTGGAAAGGGAAATGACTCTCTTGGGCAAGGAGACTCACTATGTTGAGATCAGTTATCTCTTCCCTTCCCATATATCTTATCTCTTGTCTCTTGTTGTCAACTGGGATGAACTCAAGGATAATATAGCTTATGAAAAAAATATTTTAGCAAGTCAATGATGAGAAAATGAAGTTGGCATTGATCTCTTGGAACAAAATTTGTAATCCCAAAAAATTTAAATTGGTGGATTTGAGAAATCAACTTTGGTAGAACAAGTCTCTTGGGGATAAACTTGCTTGGAGGATGTATCAAGAGCCTCATTTGTAGTGGGTGCATATTCTAAAACATAAATACTTATAGAATAATGATGCATGTGAGATATTTGGAACTCTAAACCCACTTAAGGGGTCTAGGGTGTGGAATTTCACACTCAATTGTAGATTGGTTATTTCGAAGTAAATTTCTTGGGATATCCAGCATGGTTGGTCTTCTTTATTCTAGGAGGACTCCTAGCTTGGTCTTCCTACTATAGATGACCTAATGGATACTAGTATAATCAAGACTTACATCAGACATCACTAGGGAGATACAATCAAGGACTATGCAGAATTGCCAAATCTACACCCTTCCTTGGGATGGCAATGGAGAAGCATAGAGGATTTTTCCTTACTAGATAGAGATTTGATCAGACTTAAATAGAGTTTGGCAGAGAAAAGAGTGACCTTCAGACTTGGGCAAGATAAATTAATTTGGATGGGCTCCAAAACAATGCAATATAATGCCAACAAGGGTTATAAGAGCATCACTTGGAGCATGAACTTGTTAAAGACAAAACTTCCTATGGAACTTTGTTGGAAAAATCTCTATCTTCCTAAGGCCAGAGTATTCACTTGGGCTTCTCTTCAAGGGAGAATGTTAATTGCTAAATTCTTTAGAAAAAGAGGTTTTGAGGTAACTTTGAAATGAGTTTTATGCAAGAATGTTGAGGAAACAATGGAACACATTTTGCTCAGCTATCCATTCTCAAAAACTTATTGGAGATGGCTTTATGCTTAGTTAGGATGGATAATGGCCCTTCCAAATGATATATTGTTTGTTCAAAGGTTGGCCAAAAAGATGGAGGATAAAATATCTTTGGAAACGTATGGATATGTAGCCCATCTATCCTTCTTTGGGAATTGTGGAAAGAACAAAATAGGGAGATCTTACAAGATAAGGCTATAACAAGAGAAAGTTTGACTTATAAGGTGGAAATATCTATTGTAGAGCTAGCTAATAGAATGAATTCTTCTCATTTGGAAAAATTAGTTAGATTCTTTTAGTAGGATAACTAGATGAAGAAAGTTTGGTGTGGTTTAAAGATACCCACATTCTTCAGCATTGGAGGGGATGTTAGTAGGAAGGCTAGGGAATAATGTTTTTGGACTCCTCCCCAATATGGATGGTTCAAATTGAATTTTGATGGAGCATCTCGTGGCAATGCAGGGGTGGTTGGGGCTAGTGGGGTAATTCATTTCTAAGATGGATCAATAGGAGCAAGATACTCCTTACCTTTGTACAAGGATACTAACAATGTAGCAAAATTCAATGCAGTGATAGAAGGTTTATTTCTCTGCAAAGATTTGGGAATTTATACGATTGAGATTGAAGGGAGATCAACAATAGTAATGAATGCAGTTAGGTCCAAAGAAACCCCTAATTGGAGATTGGGATCTTTATTGGATAGGGCTTTGGAAATTTTAAACTTCTTTGAGGATTATAGAATTAATAATATTTATAGAGAAGGGAATAGAATAGACAATATATTGGACAATGTAGTGGCTGATGGAATTCTCTTCTACAAACTAGGTCCTATTGATGAATAAGAATTTTTAGGGGAGTGCTAGAAGTTTTGTATGGACAAGACATTGATTAAATATCCTATTAAATTTTTATTATGAATAATTGTAGGTTTATCTCTAGTTTTCCTCTATGGTCAGTGTAGGACATTTTGACGTATTAGTTTGGAGATTTGGGTTTTTGAGTTGGCTACCCTTCCACATGAGACACATTAGATATTATCCAATAGTAAGAAAATGTTATGTTTTTTTATCTGAATCCTAGGGTAATGTTTGTATTTAATGAAGAAGTCTAATGGCTAGGTTGGGCCACCTAGGTTTACACAAGATTTAAGTCACATCATAATGAAATTTTGTTGATATGTGAGATTTAGAGCATTTCAAAATGAAGGAAAAGATGGTTCGGCTTCGTATATTAATGAAATATTTATTTATTTCTTTACTGAGAAGCTATTAGAGATTTGGGAAATATTTTTACAAATACATTACTTGGCTTAGTTGTACTCATTTGAAGTTTTGTTGTGGTTTCTAGGTAGTTTTTCTAATGGATTCACCCGTTAGGCTTGTTTTTTAGAGGAGGTATGTGGTTTTTTTAGCTTCTATGACCAATAAGAACCTAGTAGAGGTGATGAATCATTCTCATTGTTTTTCATCCATGCATCCAATAGGGCTTTGTGGGTTGAATTCATTTGAAAGATCATAGATGTAGAGTGAATTTGGACTCCCTACTTTGTTTTTGGCGACGGTCTTGTGGATGGGGGAAAAGAAGCTTGTAGCAAAGGAGCTTTGTAGAAGGGTATTCGGAAATTATTTCCTAGGTAACATTGAGAAGGTGCTTCATAATGTGGATGAGATTTTAATCATTACCTATCCTAAGAATTACTTTCATGTCAGATTCTTTGGCAAATTAGTTCCAAGATTTTCGGTGATAATTAACAGTGATATGCCTTCGCATTTTTGAAGATCCATTATTCAAATGAATCTAGAATTTCTTAAAAGACTCATAAGTTTTACTCATAATACTTTATTGGTCAATGTCACTAGCAATGCAGTGTATGAGGAGGTAGATTGGGTTGTGGAGTTTATGAAGGATGAAGACATTGATTTTATTGGTAGCATTGATTCAAGTGATATAAAACCTGACGTGGAGCTACAAAGAATGATTGATGGAGCATCTTCGATTGTAGAAGCTCATGAAACTCATGTCCCTAGAGTGGATGAGGTTGGTCCTTCAAATGTCTCTGCTTCTTTGGGATAACCTCTATTATGTCATAAATTCAATATTTATGCTCTATTCATTTGTGTGACCTTGTTAAAGCCATTTTGTAAATCTTTGTTTTTGGGACTACAATTTTGTCACATTTTGGTTGATATGTTCTAGCTCTGGTTTAAGAGAAAACTATGGCATGTTTCAGGCTTGGGCCTCTGTTTTATAATGTTCCAGCAACTAAATGACTTGTCTTTCTTACTTGCCTTTCCTATGTATAATGCATCATAGAAGCAGAATGGGTACATCTATTCGCGTCTTTGCCTCTTGTTTATTTCCCCATCTTCCTTTAGAAATGTCATCTTGTATGAGGGGTGGTGATTTATATGTTATGATGATAACTACAATGGAAAGAATCAACACCAAATATCAAATATCTCAATTTGAATTTGTCAGAGTGCTAATCATGTCAGCTTCACTGTCACTATATGGTTACATTTACTTAAATGGAATAGAATAGAATAAATAATAAAGTGGGTTTAAATCTCATAATAGGAAACCACTAACTAAATCAATTTACATTCTAATAGCCTAAGTTTGCATTCTAATAGCCTAAGTCCGTAGTTGAGCTCAAACAAGACTATAATGGAAATCAAACAAATTTTTGGAGGTTAAATGAATAACCTTCGACTTTCTGAATTTGGATTAGAATAGTGTGGCCCAAACCAGATGGTGAGCCCTCCAAAAATTCTCAAAGGCCTCCTATATGGAGAAGGCTAGCGAGGGTGTTTCGAAATAGTTTTCAATCAGCAATTGACATGCCACGGCTATTTTCGGTCTACTTCCAACAAGTTTTTTATACAAAGTTGGATTTACATCAGCTCCTTTGTCCTCTTTCCTCAATTTTAAACATGTTACTATAGGTTTGGGGCTGATTTCCAATCCATCATATTAAACCATTTTAAAATGTCACTTGCATACTTAGATTGTGAAATGAATATACCTCTCTCATTTTGACTTACTTAAATGCCAAGAAAATATCTCATTGAACTCAAATGATTCATCTCAAGTCCATTTTTCATAGCTAATTTAAATGTGTAGTCAATTGATAGATCAACCATGAAAATCAAGTGATCAACATATAAATAAACTATTATGATCTCACCTTTCTCATTTATCTTGGTACACAATGTAGGCTCATCGTTACACCTATTAAAGTCATTTTGCAAAAGATAAGAGTCAATTTCGCTATAGCATGCTCTTGGGGCTTGTTTGAGTCCATAGAGAGCCTTCTTGAGCTTGTAGACCTTGTTTTCATGACCCAAAATTTCATATCTAGGTGGGTGCTCTACATAGACCTCTTCTTCTAATATGCCATTTAAGAAAACCGATTTCACATTCATCTAATATACTGCCCACTTATTTTGACTTGTAATGGCTAATATTGTTCTCCTGGTGTCTAAATGGGCCACAGGTGCAAATGTTTCATTGTAGTCTAACCCAAGTTGTTGTGAATAACCTTTTGTTACAAGTCTTTCTTTATGCTTTTGCACAATACCATTTTCATTCAATTTTGTTTTGTAAACCCACTTCTTTTCCTTATGGAAGACTCGTTAACTCCCGTGTTTGACTCTTTCTTCATTCATTTCATGCACCCATTTTTCTTCTTTAATTGATTCTTCAAAATGAATTGGATCTTCAACATGTGAATATAAAGAAAATAGAGAAAATTGATCTACATTATTTTCATCATCATTTTGCTCATAAATCTCTCTTAAACTTTCAAATTTTTGTCTTCTCAATATTGCTCATGTGGTGTTTGACATGTAACTTGAACTTGTTGAATGTGAACTTGATGGTCCACCACCAAGAGTTCCAAATGAGGATGGTGTTTGCTAAATATTTAATGGAGTATTTACTTAAGTTTGTGGGGTTGTCCTTATGCCTGATGATGGTTTTATTTGATCACTTTGTTGACGTTGAATGAGTGTCGAAGGAATCACATTTTGAAGAGTAAGTGCTAGTATAAAATCTTCACATTCTTATTGTGGTAAGTTGGCTGAAATATTGATTGTTTTGTCTAACGTTTTATCCCATGCTTCATCTTCTACGAACTGCACATCTTTGTTGATCATAACTTTTTTGTTGATTGGATTGTATAACTTGTAAGCATTGTATTCATCACTATATCCCACAAATATACATATTTGTCCTTTGTTGTTTAACTTTCTTCTTAACTCATCTGACAGATGTGCATATGTCACACATCCAAATAATCTCATATGAGAAACAATATGGTTTCTTCCACTCCATGCTTCTTCTATAACCATATTGATGACACTTTTGGTAGGACATCTATTAATTATATATGTTGCACATGCTACAACTCCAAGACAATATTCATTCGACAAATATTTTGTCTTCAACATGTTTCTTGTCATTTCAATTATTGTCCTATTTTTCCTTTCAGCTACACCATTTTGTTGTGGGGTATACCTTGTAGTAAATTGTTTGTGGATACCATGATTCTTGCAAAATCTTATGAAGTCATTTGAAAGGTACTCACCTCCTCTATCCATTGTTAATGCTTTGATGTGATGCCCATTTTGCTTCTCAACAAGAGCCATGCATTGGCAAAAATAATCAAACACCTTATGCTAATGTTTTAGAATTTAGACCCATATCTTTCTTGTGAATTAATTAATGAATGTCAAGAAGTAGTAGCTTCCACCAATTGAGGGTGTTTACATTGGCCCACAAAAATCTGAGTGAACAATCTCCAATGGTTCATTTGCCCTTACCGACTTTCCTATTGAAAATGATTCTCTATGCCGTTACCCAAAATCCAACCTTCACATACTCTATCTAGTTTTTCTATTAGTGGCAACCCCTTCACCATTCTTTTCCTATGCAATAAGTTTAGGCTTCCAAAGTTTAGGTTCTGAAGACTTAGAGGTCATAACCAATTCTCATATTTAATTTTAGCTTGAAAAATTACTTGGGGAATTGTTGTATCTTTCTCTTCATCCTCTTGTGAGTTTGTTGGTGGGTGTGCTTCAGAAAATTCTGCCTTCTAATCTAGTTTTAGCCTTAACAAAAGCATTTTATTGTTTCTCATTTGGACCTTTGCAATAATCTGATTACTTGGAAATTTATCTAGAATTGTGCATTCTTTGTTCTTGAAAAAGACATGATACCCCTTTTGAATGAGATGCTCTATACTCATTAAGTTATGTTTCAACCCAGGAGAAAAATACACATTTGAAATAAACTTTTTCTCCCCATTTTTTGTTATAATGTTGACATTTCCTTTACCCATAACTGAAACATTGTTGTCAATCCCCAATGGTACATTTGGTTTTACATTTTCGTCCAAACTAGAAAATATTTCTAGGTTCCCTGTCATGTGATTCCTGCAACCTGAGTCTAAAAACCATATCTCTTTCTCACTTTTTTGTGCAACATTACAAGCTATGAACATGCTATCTTGATTTTGGTTTTTTCTTGTGAAGTTAGCATTTTGTTGCCTAGAATCATATTGCTTCTTTCTACATTCATTTAAGTAATGCCCAAATTTCTTGTAATAATGACATTGAACTAAGGATTTGTCATACCTTTGTCTTTGTGGTTGATTTTGGCTGCTACCTCTTCCACTTGAGTTTTATGGGCTGCCTCTTCCACCTCTATATGGATTTCTTCCTCTACCTAAAAAATTTCTTCTTCCCTTGCCTCTACTATGGCTGATCAAGACTTCTGTCTTGAATTCATGCTCCAAATTTGAATTTATCGACCTACCCAAACTATGCTCATGAGAAATAAGTGATCCAGATGAAGCTCATCCACTGAAAACTGTGAGAGATTCTTTGTCTCTTCTATGGAAACCACAATAGATTCAAATTTTGTATGAAAACTATGATAGATTTGAAATCTTTTCATCCACTCTCATCTCTTCAAGTGTCTCACCACGATATCTGATTTGATTTACCAGTCCAATGATTTGGGTGAAAAATGAGTCTATTGTATTTTATTTTTTCATGCATATGGTCTCAAAATCCCTTCTTAACATTTGCAACTTAGTTATTTTCACTTTTTCCATTGCTTGATAAGTTCGTTGAAGAATTTCCTTTGCTTGTTTTGACTTTGTTGCTTCTTGAATCCTTGGAAAAATGATTTTATTCATACCTTGAAAGATGAAGAAGAGGGATTTTGATTCCTTCTTTCTATTTTTATTTAATAAGTCTTCTTTTGCTTGAGTTAATACATTATATGTTGTTGCATCAATTGAATTTAGGTAGCCATTCTCAACAAACTCCCATAAGTCTTGAGCACAAAACAATTCCTTAATTGAAATTGCCCAATAGTCATAATTTTAACCATTGAACTAAGGAATTTGTGGCTTTGTCAAACTTATGTTCGGAGCTACTATGGTTGCTTTCAAATAACTTTCTTGAAAAACCCTTTTAACTTTTTGTAAAACCTTAAAAAAATTTAACACCACTAACCTTCAGCTTTGATACCACTGATAGAGAGAGGCTAAGGAGAATACATACATAAGAATAAAGAAAAAAAATAGAGATAGAAACAGAGCAAGCTGAAATATTATATTTTCATTTTTTATTTTAAAACATTCAAAGCTCTGAATTCAGATAACCCAAAACACGGAACTGCAAACAATATTTGATTACAAGTAGCTGTTTCTCTTTCTTCACTTCATAGAGACAACAGTGATGGCACCGTCTTCTACAGCCAAGATAAAACTCCATTTTTACCTTTTCTTTTTCACATATCTAGCAAAGGAGGAAGTCTAAAGAAGATAATAATGAAAAGGTTTTTTTTAAACTCAAAACTGTCTTGATTTGGAGTGAGTGCGAAGGTAGGTAACCTGCAATAGAGATAGATTTGATAGAAAACACTAAGGTATATGGTAAAATAAATGAGGCAGTTGGAGATTAACTCCAACAATTTTGATTTTAAATTTGTTATTATTTCTTTGTGAAAAATTTATGGTTTTAAAGGAATTTCAATATCATTATAAAGAGTGATAATAATTTATCTTACGATAGTTGTATAAGTATGTTTTTAACATATTTCTGCATGGATTCAATTAATAAATCAGCATTGAGAATATTGAAACACATTATTTACAAGTTCATTTAGTCTGATGAAAATAAAAGGGAGTATAGATGTAAAAATCATATGTGTACTATTTAACTTGATATCATTTTTATTATTATTTCATTGGAAAGTATTAGAATTCCAAAATTTTGAAACTTAAAGGATAAGGAGATTGATAAAGTGTATTGAAACACCCATATATGAATGAATTTAAAGAAAGTAATTTAAATTCAAACATTTTTGGGATGACAAAGTAATTTAAACTCAAAAATTATTGACATAGATGTAAAGGTATGCAAAAGAAGTTTCATTTCTCAAATAAATGATATGTTGGAAGGGAGGTTTTAAGCTTTTTAGTTCATCATCTTGAAGTACCTTTTTATTTAATAAACAAGGGTATTGAAATAATATAACACATTCATTAATTTTCTCATTAGATCATTTATCATACTCAAACATGTCTAAAACACTAGTTTTTAAGCTCATAGAAGTTTGGAAATGGATAACAAATTCTATAGATAGATCTAGCACTAAAGAATATAACAATCTTCAGAATGAAAGACAATTGTTACACCCTAATATTATCATCAAATACATCATTTAAACATATTTTCTTGAATAATTATAAATTAGAATTGGGATGACATTTAGAATAATATAATTTAAAATAGGTGCCAAAAACCATTACTTTGATGTACAACAAGTGTGATATTTAACACTATGTGATACCATCATATTAGTAGGGATTCTATACAATTCTTCATTCATATTTAACTCTAGATAATTCAAGGGGAGGAATGCACATAATAATAATATTGAAAGAATGTGAAATGATGGATATAAAATATTTGAAAGGATGAGTCATAGGTGGTGAAGGCACATGTGTAGTAGAAGAAGAAGTCACACTATAAGTCAAATACAAAGGAGTAACATCAATAATATTGGATTAAATAATAATACTAGGTTTTCAAATTTTTTGTGTGGTGTAGACCCAAATATACATAAGACTCTACCAAAATGAAGATACTTGAATCCTAAGACCCACCTCAAAAAGAAAATCTTGACAAAGGGTTTGTACTTGTAGAAACTGTCTCCAAGGATCCCACTTCTTCTTGGTTTATAGACTCTAAATGGACCCCTAACAACCCTAATATTACTACAACAACCCCTAATTCTTCTATGCCTTCTTTAGTTTCCCCTCCTCCATCCCCTATTGCATGCCCCTATGAGTGGGACTTGAAAAAGGTTTTTGAAAAAGTCCAATGAATTTTTTGTAATGCATGCCAAAATACCCTAGAGAAACTAACTAACTAAACATGATAATATAGATTTTTTTAAAAAATATTTAATACTACACATGCACAACTAATATAATATCCAATAATAACTTTCTCTAGGGTATTCCAATGTCATCGCTTAATACAACAAGAAGATATAAACCACATCAAATAATACTAGTTTACAATTCCAACATTCATTTCAACTAGAGTCATAAGAAAGTAAGCATTAATATAATCAACACACATTCATGAATCACAACCTAATAACAATATCCATTGCCCACAATATCATTTACTCATAAAATTATAGCATATTATTAAAACAACTAATATGAAGGTCCATTTTAATGCACCAAATCCAAATGTTCCTACCCAGTTACTTCATCCATTAAGTATACATAACATCTCTCTTCAATATCATTTTCAATTCCTAATAGATGAATCTATACAAAATTATTCCATGATATACATCTCATCTACACTTAATAAAAATATTTCTAATCCAAACAACATAATCTTATTTCAAGAATCATAGCCACTACCCACAATAATATCAATTATCCAATAGTTCAATACATGTCTTACAAGAATATCTTCTCCTATATACAACATTTACTACCATGAATAATAATCTCAACCTACAATTACAATTATCTGATGTACATGATATAATGAAGTATCTAATCTCAAGATACATAATAATATGCTCCAAAAATCCATCTCAAGATGAAGAGATAAGAATCCATAACCCTTGATGTACGAACAACCAATGAAGAGAAAATCACAAAGGAAGAAGGCACCAAACCATCTAACCATATGGAACCAAAAGGTACACCCCTGTGCTCCAGAGATTGACACAAGATCTCACACGTTGTAAACATAGGTTAGAACCTAACAACCAAAGGACATATAACCACTTAGACAACAACCATAGCTGAACACAATCACAAAGCCATAACTACATCAACTTCATAAGGCTCAACCAATGAAGCACAAAACAAAAAATGCTAGAGGTTTCCAAACAAATAAGGCCTAAGGATCTAGGACGCATATAGGGAAGATTGTCATCACATTCTATCACCATAAAAAATAGGGAGATCCTTGGGCCCTTCCCCAACACCCGTGACACCCATGCAAAACTATCTCAACTTTTGAGAGAATCAAGGGAGTTTAGTTTTCCTATCCAAGGCCTTCCCAATCTCATCCTGAGCCTATGCTAGTGGTTGTTCACCAAAATATGTCATTATCAAGGGAGTATGGCACCAAAAATTTTCATTATCTTATTAATATGAAAACCCACTACCGAACCTATCTAGATTAATTATTTAAGATTATCACTTGTTTACAAAAAATCTTCCAATGAGATTTCCTAGCGGTCCAGACCATAACACCTTACATAAGGGAGATCGTGGTGATCTATCTCTCATGACCTAACACCCACTTGGAAGCCCACTCTCCCTATCATGCTCCTAGACCTTGGGTGTAACATAACACACTCAAGAAAATATACAAATATGGATCTTCCAAAGAAATCATATAATGTTCCTTGAGGAAACCATGTCCAAACAAATCATAAATGCTTTTGCTTTCACATTTTCATAATGAAAAAATCCCATATAACAGTTATCAAATCCAAGAGCCATAAACCTTAATCAAGGTGAAATTCCAAATGTGAATTCTATTAATCCATTGCAAGACATAAAAGTCTTCCAATAGCCAAGAGAAACCAAAAACCATCACCAGGATGACACATGCAAATCACAAATAATTGAGCAAGCCTCTAGTCTAGCAAAACAAGTCTCCGACTTAGAAAATCCACACAAAACAAAACAACACCTATGTATAGAATTATGGCACTTTCAAAAACTAAAATAGTGCATATGATAGAGAATTTAACACCTTTGCAAACTAGACTGCCACATATACAAAGTATTGTGATGCATATAATATATAGACTAGTGCATTTACCAGATACCATGGTGCATATAAACCACATAATAGAGCATATGAAAGATGATTTAGAACATTTGCAACCCAAACTAGTGCATATATGTTGGTAAATAGATTTGTCTTTCCTTATCTATTTAATTTAAAGAACTATGAAACATAGGAAAGAAGACAAATTTTCTACCAAACAGTTGGAAAATCATCTAATTGATTAACCTCTGAATTTAGGTACAGCTCCCTCTAGTAAATATTCATTCAGCTCCAAATTACATACAATCAATAGAATGCTTTTCACTAGAAAGCACTTAAAGGCAATTGCATACACCAGTCGATACAAAATGAATGCAAGCACTGATCCATATATAACTTATTTATATAAAGCCGACAAACTTCATACGAACACTAAAGCAACATGAAAAAGCATATAAAGATGAACTTAGCCAATAGTTTTCTACACATATAGAAAGTATAACAACACCTTCCTTGAAATAGATTTACATAGAAATCAGACTTCAAAAATTAAACACACAGATTTGAAACTGAAAATAGCTGTTAATAAGATTTCACATTCATTGATGGTCATCTACTTTCTTCATACACAAAATGTTCTTAGCTAATCTTAAAGATAGTCTTTTTCAAAAACTTAGTGAACCTTTCAAAGTCATTACATAAGATATTTATAGGTCACCAGACCCAATAATTCTTTCTAACCAAAGTGAAATTAACTCGTAAGAGTTAATAGAAAGCAACAATAACTGTATAACCAAAATTCAAAGAAAATAACTAGACTCGCTGGCAAACAACTGCCAGTAATGCTAGTCATGTAGTTTTCTCAGTTCCAATGTGATTGCTCGGGTTGGTGTCTTGGATAGACACCATCATCGCCTTGGCCGCGCTCCACTCTCGGTGCACTTTTGAAAACTCCTGGATTATAGTTACATGCGGCAAACTGATATGAATAACTCTCTGCTTCCAAAGCTCCCTTTTCCTCTTTACCATTTGCACTTTATCTCTGTGTGAATCCAGATGATCAAGGCAAACGGTGAGCATCGATTCCACTTTAGAGATCCTCATAAAGTCTTCCACGAACAACGATTTCTACATTTTGACCTTTTGATGTGGCTGCCGAATTGGTTAATCATCTCCGTAGTGTCTTCCAGAGTTTCACTATCTTCTTTAAGTAATTGGAGATCCATGCAGTGTAAGTCCTTCTGCATGGTCGCCCTCAAGGCTGTTTACTCACCATGCAAATTGGTTGACTCATTATAACCCTGCTCAATAATCTGGTTGTGCCACTCAATACTCTCCTTGCAAATGAATATTACATCCACATTTATTCCTAATACTTGGTTTTCAGCAAGAAAGTTCATTAGACCATAACGTTGAATATCTCGCAACTACTTCAAAATCATAGCCCATTTAGATTTCTCCTTCTACCACGAGATGAAGTTGGAGTCAAAGGCTTTGGTGACCTAATTGGCATCCTTGAAAATCTAGACCAAGTCCGTTATGTAATTAGTTGCCTGGTGCATGATGGAGGTGAGCCACTCTAAGAAAACCTCAGCAATCATCCTGTTTCACTGAACTTCATCCAAGAATTTTTGATTGCTAGGTGATTTGGGACTAAATGGACCTCAATGTTGGGACAATGGCAATGGGATATTCTGCAAAGCATGAATATACTAGGCCATCTATGTTAAAATTTGTTTCAACTTAGCCTTGTCTCTCTCATCCTTCTAGGTACGAGAGATAATTCATTTAGTGGAAGTCTCCAAATGCTTCACATCCACGGCTCTGGTTCTGACCCCCAACTCAATTCATTCAATAGAATAGTCCGCTTCTAAGGCTATAGCAACATCTTTTTTGGACTCAGGTCTAGCAATGTGTATTGTCCAATGCTTCATGCTCTCATCAAAATCAATCATTGCCTCTGTTTTTAACTTTTTGAGCTTTGTAGACCTTCCCAAACATTTACTCACAGCGTCCTCCATTGATACTGAAATTGGAACTACATTCCTTTTCCTGGTGATTGAATCACTTAACCATTTTTGTGCTAGAGTCAGTTCCTTTGAAGGCATGGGTGGAAACCCTGCTGAGGATGGTGGCATGGCATGGTCTATATGGGACTAGATTTTGAGTGTTCCTGAGTCCTAAAAAATAGTATCTATATCAATTGAAACCTTGTCTACTTCAGAAATAGGGGATGTCATCTTTCTCGGTGTTTCCTCTGGGTCCAAATCTAGAATAAGGTGAGAAGCTAGCAGCTTGAAACCCTTCTTGGATCTCGATCTGGTAACTCGGCCAGCAATAGAAAGCTCCACCCCAATGTCAAGTTTCTCTTCTTTAATCCTTGCCTATGCTTTTCCTGCATCGAAAATGGGAATGTTAGTAACAATAGAAGTTTTACTTGCAGTAGTCCTCTTCCCACTTTTGCTTCTTGAACTAGTTTCTCGTGTCGGATGAAATCAACAACTCCTAAGCCAATTTTCCATCCTATGGATTACACTAAAAGTGCGTGTCTAAATACTATCTGCCATCTTCTTGCTCCAATCTACTTTTGGAAGAGGTTCATCATGGACCCATTTCATAAACTCTGAGTTAAGTATGTCTTCATCATCGGTGGTGACACTTGAGGTATCCATGGGCAATTTCATGTCATGATTTTGCCTCAAAGTTAGTCTAGACCAACTCCTTCTCCATACTTCAAATTCATCCTAGCAACCCTCCTAACAGTCCTCCAACTGAGGAACATGATGATCAGGTACCACTTTCTTTACATACTGAGTAATGAAACCCTTACTATCAAAGTTATCCCTTTTTACAAAGGACTTCAAATGAAACCTTTTAAATTCAAGTTCAAGATCCAATGCATCAGAAACTGACCTATAGCTATAATGGCCTAAATCAATGGGAAAATGCTGCTTGTGTTGGAGTCCTCACCATAAACTTTTGTGACATAAGCAAGTTGTCTAGATACTTCGATCAAAATGCAGGAATCTAAAATGCACCTGGGAAGTCTAAAGGGTTCACCCATACCATGATTATACCACTCTTCCAAACTTCATCTCACAAATGAGATCTTACATTTATACAAAACCTAGACCAAATGTGTAGGTCGGCTCACTAAGAATATTACAATTAAATCAATTACAAATAAGTCTTGATGTGATACAACATGTTGGCTTAATACATTTACAATAATATTTAATCAATAAATCATATCCATAACATGTCGTGCTAATCTGGAATAGATAATGCATATCGGTCCATAACCTAGACCTATTTGTTGGTAACAACAAATATGTCAACCCGTTTAGACCAATAACCAAAATATCAAAACCAAGTATCCAAACCATGTCTTAGACATAAAAAAGTGATATCCAGATGATAAAAAGTCATCATCTATGCCGGTGAACCATATAACCCACCAGTGAGCATATACCGGTGAGTGTGCATAAGTCATTGACCTTGCCGGTGAACACAATGTGCTAGCTCAATAGTAAATCAACAATGTAGATCTCCAGAAGTATAAGTGTTGACATCAATGACAAAACCAATGCAACACATCCATAATACCAATAGTAATAAGACATGTTTGATTGCTCATATTGATGAGATTTGGTTATGACATAAGAGGTTGTGTCATGTTAATTTTGATTGTATTGTTAAGATCAATTCAACTAAGGCTGTTAGAGATATACCTAAGATTATGAAGCCTCATAATCTGGTATGTAAGAAATGTCAATTGGGAAATCAAGATAGAAGTTCTTTTAAGAGCATATATGATAAATCTAATGATGTACTTTATTTGATTCACACTAACTTATGTGGTCTAGTAAGGACTAGAAGCTTTCAAGGTGATAGGTATTTCATGTTGATTATTGATGAATATTCTAGGATGATGTGGGTGACTTTTCTAAGGGAGAAGTCTGAAGCCTTTGAGAGATTCAAGATCTTTAAAGAAAAGGTTGAAATAGAAACTAGATGGAAAATCAAATGTCTAAGATTAGATCAAGGCAGTGAGTTCACTTCTCATGAATTTAATAGTTACTGTGAGATAAATGGAATTAGGAGACAATTATTTGCACCTTGGACTCCTTAGTAGAATGGAGTAGTAGAAAGAAAGAACATAACCATTTTGAATGCAACAAGATCTATGATGATGGAATCCAAAATGTCTCATATCTACTGGAGAGAAGCAGTGATTACAACAATCTACACATTCAACATAGTTCACATCAAAGGTGAAACGAGAGATACTAATGAGAGGAAGAGCACTTTTGGTGGAGCTTTCTTTGTTGGAAAGAAACTGGTTTCATGGATCAGCAAAAAAAAGTCATGCATTTCTTTATCTACTGCAGAAGTTGAATATGTTGCACCAACAATTAATTGCACTCAAGTCTTGTGGATGAAGCAAATGTTGAATGATATCAAGGTAAATTGTAGTGAACCGGTACTTATCTACTGTGATAACTCTACAACTATTGACATCTCTAAGAATCCGGTATTTCACTCTAAGACTAAGCATATATCAATAAAGTATAACTTTTTGAAGGATGAGGTAGAAGGAAAGGAAGTCAAATTGATTTATATGAGCACTAAAGAATAGATTGCAGATATATTCACTAAATCACTATGTAAGGAATCATTTGAGTATTTGAGAGACAAGTTAGGGGTTTCTACCACTCCATCAGAGACTTGATTGATGCAGTTTGTCATTAGTCCGGCTTGCATTATTAGATATATTATTCATTCTGACACTGATGAGTGGTGCTACTACTCAGGGGGAGTAGTCATCTTTGAGATTCAGAGGTCTACATTATTGCTTTGATATTTGTGTCAGATTTCAAGCATTGATGTAAAAGGGGGAGAGATAGTGATGTGAAAAAAAAATTTAGAACTTTAGAGAGAGATCATTTATAGGGGGAGAGTTATTCTGGAGATTTTTGGTTGTCTTCCACAGGAAGAGATTTGTTTTGAATTGTTTGGTACTTAGATGTTTTTCACATCTAGTGTTGCCATCAATGCCAAAGGGGGAGATTGTTGGCGTGTTGCATTGATTTTTTGTCATTGATTTCAACACTAGCTGTTATGGTTGGTTACTGACAGACAGGTTTTGGTTACTGATAGAAGATCTAGTGTTACCGACAAAAGAGACTATTTGTTGGACACTTCTGGCATGTTTCGATCAATGGAGTATGTTTCATTTTATGTGTTACATGTTCCTAGCGCATGTTTTGGTCAGTTGGTATTGACTTGGTAATTGGCTGCTATCATACACTCTTGTAAACCCATACCGACATAGGTTTAAGGTTTAATCAACAGAGCTTCCACTGAGAAATCTTGATACGATGCATAAGTGGTGTTGGTGTGGCTTCTAGATGGATTTCAAGATACCGAAGATTTTCTTTGATCGTGCTTCAACTGCTTGAAGACATTGCTTTGGCATGGTGGACCCAGAATAGGTCTGGTGCCTATCTAGGTTATGGACCGGTATCATGATAACGTGTTCTCTACATGTTACCGATATGTTTAGGGATGTTCTATGGATTGGTTATTGTTGTTTTGGTCTTAAGCCGACATGGCATATCATTGTAATATAGATTTATATAATGATATTATTGTAATATATTTTAGGTGGCCGACCTAATTAGTTTAGACCTTAGGGTTGGTATAAAATGATGTAAGATCTCATTGTAGATCATAGTATGGAGTGGGGATTATGTGTCGTGGTCTTGGAATACAATTTCATATGCAAAAGAGATTTGGTCGATCATAGGTGATTGAATTGGGATTAAGGAAGAGGTCAAAGGCCTCTGGTATTGAGCTTAATCGGGACTATAATCATGCATGGTAAATGCTATCTCTAGCAGTTCACTCTATTGGATTGTTGTCCATTTATCTTGAGATGGTTATTACCTCTTTGTAGTCAGTGAGACTCTTTTGTAATGAGTAGTAAGCTCTAGGAAGTGTTCCTTCCTGCATGTGTAGGCCCCTCATTGTATCACATACTTTCTGTAGAAGTATCATCTGACTATGGGTAGGCTTCCCACTGTGGTTTTTCCCTTTTCGGTTTTTCCACGTACAAATCATGGTGCTATGTGGTATGGTTGCATTGTGTTGATTATCTATTTTATTGTTAAGTTTCATTTCTTACTAGTATATGTTTCTACCTTACCGATACTTAATGTGGTTTAAGGTTGTTAAATGGATTAAATCATATAATTTGTTAACAACTGATTCACTCCCCCTCTCAGTTGTTCACCGGTTATCCTAATAGTGTCTGCATCAATGAAAAAACATCAATGCAACACAATCAATTCCACCAAATGGCCAACAATCTCCCCCTTTGTCATTGATGGCAACACTAGATGTGAAAAACTTCTAAGTAACAAGAAACGCCAAACAAGTCTCCCCCAATGGAAGAGAGCCAACAATCTCCCACATACAACTTCTGAATGTCAATATCTCTACTTGTACTTTTCTTATTCATATCTCTCCCCCTTTTACTTTTTCTTTTTCTTTCTTTGTCTTTTTTACATCAATATCTCTCCCCCTTTGACATCAATGCTAGAAATTTGACAAAAATATCAAAGCAAGAACATAAACCACTAAATAACAAAGCTAACTACTCCCCCTGAGCAGTAGCATCCCACATCAGTGCTAGAATGAATGGTATCTCTGATAATGCATGTCAGACTGATGCCAAACTACATCAATCAAGTCTCTATCAGAGGGGTAGAAACTCCCAATTTGTCTCTCAAGTACTCAAATAATTCCTTGGGAAAAGGTTTAGTGAAAATATCTACAATCTATTCTTTATTGTTCATATAAACCAGTCTAACTTCATTTCCTTCTACCTTTTCCTTCAAAAATTTATTCTTGATAGATATGTGGTTTATTTTAGAATGAAATAATGGATTCTTTGATATATCAATAGTAGCAAAGTTATCATGTTAAATAACTATCAGTGCATCACAATCCACCTTTATATCCTTCAACATTTGTTTCATCCATTAAACTTGTGTACAGTTAGTAGCAGCAATAACATACCCAGCTTTTGCAGTAGATAAAGTGTTGAAATGTGGCAACTAATTAGCAAAGTACTGTACATTCAACATGTATTCTTGTCAGGGTCCAGGGCTGGGCCAGGCCCCGGGTGGGGGTTGGGGGTGGCAGCCCCCAAAGCGGGCGAAGCCCGCTATGGGGGTTCAGGGGCGGTAGCCCCCAAGAAATTTTTTTTTGCCATTTTTTTGTTGATGAAAATTGACATTGTAATAAAACCCTAAAAAGGCCAACTTTGTTTGTTGCCCTAAAAATGCATGTTATAAGTGGTTGGGATGCTTAAGGCATGTGAAGGTTGATGTACTATTTTCGCTAGATAATAAGAAAGATTGGACAGCTGTGTATGGTGGACATAACCCATTCTGGGTGAACCACGTTAAATCTCTGTGTTATCTTTGTCCTATTTTATTCCTTTATTTTTTGTATTTAAATGTGCATATAATTGTTAGTTCATATTTGCTTCGGATTTGCTTGAAACCCTAACAATTGGTATTAGAGCAAGGTTTTCTATAAATTGGCAAGACTTTCAGATTTGAGTGGGAGCAATGGAGAATTCCAAATTCAAGGTTGAAAAGTTTAATGGCCAGAATTATCAGTTATGGAAAATATAGATGGAGGATTACCTGTATCAAAAGGATTTGTGGCAACCATTAGAAGGAAAGGTAAAGAAAGCGACCATAATGTCAGATGAAGAATGAGACATTTTAGATAGAAAGGCACTGGGATCCATTCGATTGTGCCTTGCATCGTCTGTAGCTTTCAATATAATAGAAGTAGAAATGACTATAGATTTGATGGTGACATTGGCTAAGCCAGATGAGAAACCCTTGGCTTCAAATAAGTTATTTATTATGAAGCATTTGTTTAATTTAAAAATGAGTGAGGGAGGATCTATAGCGGAGCACTTAAATGAATTTAATACAATTACTAGTCAATTTTCTTTGTAAAAATTACTTTTGTAGAAGAGGTTAGGGCTCTCTTGATTTTATGTTCTTTGCTAGAAAGCTAGAATAGCTTGGTTATGGCTGTAAGTAACTCTATCTCTAGAAAAAATACTTTTGTATTCGATGATATTGTTGGTGTTATCCTAAGTGAGGAAATGCGAAGGAAAAGCATAGGTGAGACTCCAACATCATCAAGTAGTGTTTTGAATGTGGAGAACAGAGGAAGATCAAAGGAAATAGGAAAAGGCCCTTAGAATGAGAAGTCACGAGGGAAGTCAAAGAAAGGACACTCTCAATCTAGAGGAAAGAAAGATTGCTGGTACTGTGGAAAGTCTGGTCATCTAAAGAAAGACTGTTGGTCTTGGAAAAACAAAGAAGGAGACAAAAATGAAAATGACAGTAAGGAAGCTAATATTGCAAGTAATACTTTACAAGATGCTTTAATCTTATGTTTGGATAATGTTAATGATTCTTGGGTAATAGATTTTGGGGCTTCAGTTCATGCTACACCCCATAGAAAATATTTTCTAGATTATGTTCAAGGTGATTTTGGACAGGTATATTTGGGTGATGATGAGCCCTGTCAAATTGTTGGAAAAGGAAAGATAAAGATCAAGTTGCAGAATGGAAATGACAAGTTTCTGCAGGAGGTAAGACATGTTCCTAATTTAAGAAGAAATTTAATTTCTGTAGGGCAACTAGGTAGTGAAGGTTGCATAGTTACCTTCTCAGACAGTATCTGGAAGGTCAGTAAAGGATCATTAGTAGTAGCTAAAGGTGCAAAGGTAGGCACATTATATCTATGTACTGGTAACACTTAATCTACCTTAGCTGCTATAGATAAAGTTACTACAGGGACAACAACAATAGATGTTGCAAGAACAGATTCGATAATGTGGCACCATAGACTTCAGCACATGAGTGAGAAAGGGATGAAAATCCTTCACTCCAAAAATCTATTGCCAAGACTAAAGAAGATTGATTTAGAGTTCTGTGAAAACTGTGTTTATGGCAAACAAAAAAGAGTTAGATTTCTCAAGGTTGGGAAAGAGAAGAAGAGTGAGAAGTTAGAGCTTGTGCATTTAGATGTATGGGGATCAACTCAGGTATCATCTCTTGGTGGCTCTTGTTATTATGTTATTTTTATTGATGACTCAACCAAACAAACATGGGTATATTTCCTAAAACAAAAATCAGATGTTTTTGAAACTTTTAAGAAATTGAAAGCTTTGGTTGAGAATGAGACAAGAAAAAGGTTGAAGTGTTTCAAATCAGATAATGGAGGTGAGTATTGCAGCAAGGAATTTGAAGATTACTGCTCCTTAAATGGGATTAGAAAGCAAAAGATAGTTCTAGGAACTCCATAGGAAAATGGTGTGTCAGAGAGAATGAATAAGACTATCATGGAATGCGCGTGGAGCATAAGATTGTATGCTGGATTGCCCTTACATTTTTGGGTAGATGTTGTACATACTACTATCTATTTGATAAATAGAGGACCTTCAACCCCTTTAGATGGTGGTATTCCAAAGGAGGCATGGATTGGTGAAAAGGTAAATTATTCTTTTCTGAAAACCTTTGGTTGTGAAGCTTTGTCCATGTTGATAAAGAAAATAGAATCAAGCTTGATGCTAAATCTCAGAAATCTACCTTCATTGGATATGGGATAGATGAATATGGCTATCGGTTATGGGATTTTGATAATAAGAAAATAACTAGAAGTAGAGATGTTATATTCAATGAGAAGGTTATGTATAAAGAATAGATGTAGGAAAAGAAGCATGAACAGGACAAGCAAGAATATGTGGTGTTGGATGAGATTCCTGAAAATGAAATGCCACAGGTACCTGATGCTCAGCAACAATAGAATGTCCCACAAACTCCTGCAAGTGTTAGACATCCTATGAGGTCAAGTAGACCCACTGAAAGATTTTCTCCTTCTTTGTATTCTATATTATTAACTGATTCTGGTGAACCAAAAGAATATGAAGAAGCAATGTAGGTGAATGCCAAACAACAGTGGTAGCTAGGCATGAAAGAGGAGATGGACTCCTTGATGAAAAATAAGACTTGGGACTTAGTCCCTTTACCTGCAGAAAAAAGATCCTTGCCTAACAAATGGGTTTATCGACTGAAGGAGGAGGAAGGAGGTCAGAAAAGATATAAGACTGGACTTGTGGTAAAAGGTTTTGCATAGAAAAAGGGTATAGATTATGATGAAATATTTTCTCCAGTTGTAAAAATGACTTCAATTAGAATTGTACTTAGTCTTGTGGTTGTAGATGATTTACATCTTGAACAATTAGATGTGAAAACAACTTTTCTCCATGGAGATTTTGAGGATGAAATTTACATGTTGCAACCACAAGGATATGAGGTCAAAGGTAAGGAGAATTTGGTGTGCAGGTTGAAGAAAAGTTTGTATGGCCTAAAGCAAGCACCCCGACAATGGTATTTAAAATTTGATAGCTTCATGGTTGAACACAGTTATCATAGATGTCATTTTGATCATTACATATATTTTAAGAGATTAGATAATGGCAGTTATATTATCCTATTGCTTTATGTTGATGACATGCTTGTTGTTGGGTCTAACATGGAACACATAAATGATCTTAAACATAAATTAGCCAAGTCATTTGCTATGAAGGATTTGGGTGCAGCTAAGAAAATTCTGGGTATGAGGATTACACGGGACAGAAAAAATAGAACCTTGAATTTGTCCCAAAGTGAGTATATAAAGAAGGTGTTGAAAAGATTTAACATGTAGGATGCAAAAGCAGTTAGTACATCTTTGGCTAGTCATTTCAAATTGACTAAGGAGATGTGCCCAAAGGAACAGGAAGAGGTAAAGAAAATGTATAACATCCTGTATTCATCAGTTGTTGGCAGTCTGATGTATGCAATGGTATGCACAAGGCCAGATATTGTACATGCAGTGGGAGTTGTGAGCAGGTTTATGAGTAATCTGGGTATGGAACATTGGAATGCTGTGAAATGGATCCTTCGATATTTGAAAGGAACCACTACAAAGGCATTATGTTTCAAAGGATCTAATGTTGCTCTGAGTGGATTTGTTGACTCTGATTTGGTAGGCAATATTGATTCATGGAGGACCACTACAGTGTATGTTTTTACTATAGGGGAACTGCAGTCAGTTGGATTTCTAGGCTGCAAAAGGTTATTGCACTTTCAACCACTGAAGCTGAGTATCTTGCTGCTACAGAAGCCAACAAGGAGATGATTTGGTTACAATGTTTTCTGGAGGAATTAGGTTAGACACAGGAGGATCACCCATTGTATACTAATAGCTAGAGTGCCATTCATCTTGCGAAGAACTCTGCTTTTCATTCAAGGACAAAGCACATTTAGCTCAGGTACCACTTCATCTAGACTATTTTGGAGGAGGGTCAGTTACAGCTTGAGAAGATTCACACAAGTGAGAATCCTACCGATATGTTCATGAAGGCAGTTCCATAGGAGAAGCTGATTTCTTCATCAGTTTCTGTTGGTCTTCTTGTTTGATAATTGTGGAATGTATACCAGTCGTGTCCTAGTGTTTTATCCAGTGGATGTTGCATGTACAGTGGTGTCGTGTAGTTTCAGTCTCCAAGTGGGAGATTGTTGAAATGTGGCGACTAATCAGCAAACTACTATTGGCCTAAAAATGCATGTTATAAGTGGCTGGGATGCTTAAGGCATGTGAAGGTTGATGTACTATTTTCGTTGGATAATAAGAAAGATTTGATGGCTGTGTATGGTTGACGTAACCCATTCTGGGTGAACCACGTTAAATATCTGTGTTATCTATGTTCCAGTTTATTCCTTTATCTTTTGTATTTAAATCTGCATATAATTGTTAGTTCATATTTGCTTCAGATATGCTTGAAACCCTAACATAAAGAAGTACATGATTGTTTCTTGCTCATCCATGAAACCAACTTATTTCCAAGAAAGAAAGCTCCACCAAAAGTGCTTTTCTGGTCATCAACATCTCCAGCCCAATCAATATTTTTATATGCACATAAAGGAAAGTTATCATCCTTAGGGTACCACAAGCCATATTTTGATGTACCTTGCAAGTATCTAAAAATCCTTTTCATCGCAATCTCATGATTTTCTATAGGATCATTCTGAAATCTTGAAATAATACAAACAATATTCATAATGTCAGGCCTAGTCCAAGTCAAATAAAGAAGACCTCCAATCATAGATTTGTATCTTACAGGATTTACCAGTGCAGAAACATCTTTTCTTGTCAATTTCTCACTTGTAACCATAGGAGTACTTATCGGTTTAGAATCTCCCATACCAAATTTATTCAACAATTCCTTAGCATATTTAGTTTGACAGATGAAAATAACTTTGTCAGTCTGAGTAATCTACAAACCTAAGAAATATTTCATCTCACTAATCACAAACATCTCAAATTCTTCCTCCATATTCTTAGGAAATTCTATGCATAGCTTATCTTCACCTCCAAAAATAATGTCATCAAAAAATACTTCAATAATCAATATATCATCATCAATGATTTTATAATATGAATTACTATCAACACTACCCTTAGTAAAACCAAGCTTGAAAAGATATTTATCCAACCTTCCATACCAAGCTCTAGGTAATTGTTTCAATCCATATAAAGCTTTCCTTAACCTGCAAACAATATTTGTATCATCTGATAGTGAAAAACCATCAGGTTGCTCAATATAAACTTCTTCATCAAGTTCCCCATTAAAAAATGCACATTTAACATCCATCTGATAAACCTTGTAGTTTTTATAAGCAACATAGGCAAGAAATAATCTTATAGCTTCAATCCTAGCTACAGGTACAAAAGTCTCTCCATAATCAATTCCTTCCTTCTTAGAATATCCTTTACAAACCAATCTAACCTTATTCATTATAACTTGACCATCCTCATTCAATTTATTCCTAAAAACCCATTTAGTTCCAAAACATTTTTATTTTTAGGTCGGGGAACCAAGGTCCATGTATTATTTTTCTCAATCTGATCTAATTCTTCTTCCATAGCTTTCAACCAATATTCATCTTTACATGCCTCAATTACTTATACCAGTTCAACTTGTGAAATTAAACATACCTCATTAGTTGCCAGTCTTCTTCTTGTCATCACTCCATTTCTCTTATCCCAATTGATCTGATCTTCTAAATGATTCAATCTAACATACCTAGGAGACTTCTGACCTTTTGTTTCTCTTCCCTGTTCTTCAATTACTATAGAATTATCTGATATTCCTCGAGTAACTGGTTCAACACTTTGTTTTGGTGAAGGTGCTAGCGGTTCAGATATAATCATTTCCACTGTTGGTTCCTTCTCATAAACTCTGATTTGACTTCTGTTTAACTCATCTACTTGGACATTAGCACTCTCCACAATTCTCTGTAATATCTTGTTATAACATCTATATGATTTTCTTTCATTATAATAACCATGAAATATGCCTTCATCACATCTAGGATCAAATTTCCCAATGATATCATCTCTCTTTATATAACATTTACTACAAAAATTTTTGAAATACTTAACTATAGGTGTATTGCCAAACCATAATTCATAAGGTGGCTTACCATTTTCTCCTTTTATATGTACTTTGTTGAATGTATAAACCATTGTTCTCGTTGCTTCTCTCCAGTATATATGAGGTAGACTAGCTTCCATCATCATTATTCTAACAACATCCAAGATAGTTATGTTCTTCCTTTTCACAACTCTGTTCCACTGAGGTATCCGGGGAGTAGAAAATTTTCTTTTTATACCATGCTTCTCACAAAAGTTGTTAGGATCACCAGATGTGAATTCTCCACCATGATCTGACCTCAAACATTTAATATTTAATCTTGTCTTAGTTTCCACTTTAGCCTTAAAGATTTTAAACTTTTCAAATGCTTCAGATTTCTCCTTTAGAAAAGTAACCCACATCATTCTAGAATAATCATAAATGATTAGCATGAAATATCTATCACTTTGAAAACTTTTAACTCTTGCAGGGCCACACAAATCAGTATGAATAAGATCAAGAACATCATTTAATTTATCTTGTATACTCCTAAAAGAGGTCTCAACCTATTTACCCATTTGGCATTCTTTACATACCAGATTATATGGCTTCATAATCTTAAGTATATCCCTAATTGCCTTAGTTGAACTGATCTTTACAATGCAATCAAAATTCATATGACACAACCTTTTATCCATAGCCAACTCTCATCAATCTATGTAATCAAAAATGTCTTATCACCAGAGTTCAAATGAAATATATTACCTTTTGTCTATGTATTGGTTGTAATCTCCAAGTCAGATCTGTTAATGATTTTGCATTTTTCATCCTTGAATTGTAATTGAAATCCCTTATCTACCAATTTTTTTCTACACTCAAAAGATTATGCTTTAAACCTTCAACATAATAAACATTATCACTATTGTTCATACCATCCAATGATATAGTTCCCTTTCCTTTGATCATACATGCCTTGTCATCTCCAAATCTAACTAGACCACCATCAAATTCTCGCAAAGATAGAAACTTTCCTTTATCTCCAATCATATTATGTGAACAACCACTGTCAATTACTCATACATCCTTGTCTTCAATTTTAGTAGCAAGTTCTTCTCTTATGGTACATTATCTTCTAGTGTCAGATCATCTTCTTTGATAGCTAGGAACACCCATTCCTTCCCATTGCTAGAACCACTAGCAGAGTCTTCTGTTGGTTCATCATCAGAAATAGTAATGCCCTCTTCATCTGCTATGTAGCATGATTTATCTTTGTTTTTCTTGTACTTATACTTGTTCTGATATACAGGTTTAGGCTTAATTGATCTTCTAACTCTTTCTTCAAATCTTGAATTCCTTTCATGACATCTACATGGAAAATGACCAGTCTGATTACATACAAAACATTTAAAAGGTACTTTTCCTTCATACTTACTTCCTACCGGTCCTTTAGGTACTATTCTAGAAAATAGTGCTTCAAGTTGCTCAAACTCATCATCTTCTCTCTTCATATCTTCTAATTCCTCTGCATACTAAGATTTTCAATCTTTCTTACCAGTTGTAGATGTAGATGCATGTAAAGCGGGTTCAGACTTCACAACTCCAGAAGGTGCAAATTCTTTAAGCTCAAAAGCAGATAGTTTCCCAACCAAAGTATCTTTGTTGACAAATTTATTAGCCATTGTTCTCATCTCATTAATAGCAGTAGCCTTCATTTTTTAAGCCGGTGGCAGGGCTCTTTGGACTTTAGAAACAATTTTGTCTTCGCTTGGAGTTCCACAACAAAATTGAATTCTCATAACAATCTCATTTAGCCTTTCTATGAATGCGGTAATCCTTTCATCTTCTTCCATCTTCAGATTTCATATCTCACCCGCTAACCATCAAGTTTAGCAATATTCACTATAGGGTCACCTTCATTAAGAGTCTCTAACTTATCCCATATAGCCTTTCTAGATGATTTATCAGTTAATCCCATTATTTGTTGATCAGAAAGTGCACACAAGAGGGCTTCTCTTTCTCTACAATCATTCTCAAGCTCTTTGTCCAGGTTTGCTAGAGGTAGATTTCTAGATCTTGGATTACAAGGTGTGAAACCATTCTATGTGATCTCCCAAATCTCCTTGCCAAGACATCTCAGATGAGTCTCCATCGGAACCTTCCATACTATGTAATTTGTTCCATCAAGCCTCAGAATATCCTTTCTAAAGATAGGTCTAGAAGAACTAGATGAACTTGAACTGTTAGTCACCATAGGGTCTTCCTCAAGTGGTTAAGATTTCTACAAAGAGGACCAAAGCTCTGATACCAATTATTACATAGTTCAAATGACCAAAAGACAACTGAGAGTGGGGGGTGAATCAATTGTCACAAATTATGTGAACATTAATACCACAATAGTAGTTAAGCCAATTAATCATAAACAATAATCATAGAATAAAACCATCCACATGACACGAAGATTTATACATGGAAAACTTGGTAAAGGGAAAAAAAATGGTGGGAAGCCTACCCACAGTCAGATAATACTTATGTAGTAAGTATGTGAATTAAAATTGAGAGGCCAACACTTGCAGGAAAGCCAACATCCTAGAGCACACTGCTCATCACATAAGGAGACTCATTGACTACATATAAATCCAAACTACAATCAGGTAAAGTGTTGAACTACAAAAGATAGCATCTCCTATGTCTAAGTATAGTTCCGATTAAGCTCAATATCGAAGGACTAAATCCACTTACATAAACCCAATTCGATCTCCAATGATCGACCAAATCCTCTTCCTGAATGATATTGTATTATTCACACATTACATTCCTTGACCATGACCTATAACATAACCATGATGATCTACAATGAGATTTTACATCTATATATACAAACTTTCGACCATAAACAATTAGGTTAGCCACAAGACAATAAACCAATTACATAATTACAAAACATGTTGGCCTTAGGCCAAACAAATAATATCCAACACACAAGACATCCCAAAAATACATTGAGAGGTCCAATCCACATATTACATTAAAGTCGGTCTATAACCTAGATCAACCGAGACCCAATATAGGTCCACACACTACAAAAATGATCTCCATCGGCCAAGTCTCGAACATGATAACCAACAACATATTGAAACTCTACCAGAAACTGCACTAACACCACTTATGCAATTCATCAAAGATCTTCATCAAAAGCTCTATTGGTGAAACCCTCGTCAGAACCAGAAACCAAGCTTCTAAGAAAGAAGGATAGCATTTGATCACCAGACCAAAACCAACTGACCAAATATGAGCATGAATATCATGAACAAGCCAATTCCATCACCAAACTATATTGGAGCCTACCAGATCATTGCAGATCCAAATCAACCAGAAGCCACTCAACCTATCGGGACTAGAAGGGTGTCAGTAAAGCATCCAAAAAGCTAATGAAAAAACATCAATGCAACACGTAATCAATTCCACCAAATGGTCAACAAGGGTCTTCCTTTCTGACACCTCTAGAAATGTCAAATAATCTTTTTAGGGTGCCATTGACTAGGATAGATAATTTAGGGTTGTATATGCACTCATAGATGAAGTTAATCTATTGTTTTCAAAAGCCAAAAGCTTCAAGACTTTTACATAAGAACCTCCAGTCCACTTTATTTTAGGATTTTTTTATATCTAGTTTTATTAGCATACTAGGAAAGAGATTATTCTGAATGGAGTGGATTGTTTGTTGAGCAATGACGATTCCATCAAAGATGGATCTTTGTGGAACAAACCCAGTTTGTTCATCTGTTGTGATGCTTGTTAAAATTCTCTTGATCTTGTTGGCCAAAGTCTTAGCTAAAATTTCATAAATTGTGTTGCAAAGGGAGATAGTCCTGAAGTCATCAAACTCCTCTACCTTCTCATTTTTGGGGATTAAGGTAATAAATTTGTTATTAATCTCCTTCAAGAATTTTCCTAGATTTCTGGCAGGATCTAGTGTTGTCACCAGATCTTTGCCCAGAATCTGCCAACACTTTTGGAAGTAGAATGCTAGGAAACCATCTGGACTAGGGGCTTTATCAAGGTATAGATGATTTAATGTTGTAAGGATCTCGACCTCTGCAAATTTACTATTGAGCATTCGATCTTGTTCTTCTAATACTAACTTAGGGATTTTTTTTAGAATTTCTACTTGAGCTATCCCATCTAATGCTTCCTAGCTATTTAGAATATTTTTAAAGTATTTGACCACTTCTGATGATATAGACTCAGGGTCTTCAATCATAATCCTTGCTAGATTTTTTATCTGGGTAATCCTATTTAAGTTTCTCTTTTTCTTAGTGCTATTGTGATTTTTTTTGTATTTCTATCTCTTTATTGTAGCCAAGTTTCTTTGGACTTCTATTTCAAGAAAACTTCTTCTTTGGTCAAAATATCTTTATATCTGCTTAATAAATCCTTTTCTTCTAGAAAGTTGGTCTAATCCATACCTTCTTTTAATACTTTCTCATTGAGATCTCCTAGATCTTTCTTATTCTTTACTTTTTCTCTTGATGAATTTTAATTTTGAAATGAAACAAAATAGTTTTGACCCAATAAATTATTCTTCATTCCACAAATGACCAATGAGGCTTAGAAAGTTATCATCAAACATTCATTTTTTTTTCAAATTTGAATGGACACCTAGGATGACCTCTATCTTCTTCAATAATCAATTGAACTAGGAAGTGATCTGATCTTGAAGTAGGAAGGACATTAGATTTCATAACAAAAGGGAAGCTAATTAGATTGCCTTTAAAAAGAAATCTATCCAATTTTTCGGCAATATGACTAAAGCCTAATCTTCTATTGCTCCATGTGTAGATTTCATTTATAGCCTTGATCTCCATCAAATTATTCTAGTTTACCCATTCCCTAAAATATTTCAGAGACTGGGGTTCTCTTCTTAGTCCATCTCTTTTCTCAGTAAGATCTAAAATGGCATTAAAATCCCCACCTATAATAATTTGGTTTATTATATTTAGAGAAAAAAGTCCTTCTGGCTCCTGCCAAAGTTCTAACTTCTTATCAGACTAGATAGGACCATAAAAGTTAAACATAAAAAAGGATAAGTTACTATGGATAGTTCTCACTCGACCCCCATCCAATGTCTACTGCTATATATGATTTCAAAAGTCACTTTTCTAAAGTCCCATATTATACCTAGACCTCATAAGGCTCCTTCAGCTCCAACTAAGTCCATCTGCTAGTCACCCATCTTCTTAATGAAGATTTCAACCTCCTCTAATTCTAGTTTTGTTTCTTATATTAAGATAATCTTAGATTTCCATGTGAGAATGTTGCGTGCTATGATGTGCTATTTGTTAGGGGAGGTCAAGCTCCTAGCATTCTATGTAATGAGTTTCATTGATCCTTAGGAAGGACCTTTCCCTTCCTTGAGTTAAAAAAGGATGTTAAGCCTTGATCTTCTGCAAGGCCATCTAGAGACCTTAATTCACCCAAATATTTCCTTCCTCTTTTCTTGGACTCTTTCACACAGTCTGGGCTATCTTTATTCTATCCATTTTTCATAATGCCTAGTTTAGAACCATTCTTGCTATCCTCCAAGATAGAGGGATTCCCTGTCTCAGTATTCCTTCCCTACAAATTGTTCTAGTGGGTAGGTGAAGGAGTTTATCATGTCCATTTCATACTGCCTTACACTTCTCACATTCTTCCTCACTATCCATAGATTCCAAGATTGTTTGAATTAAGAATTGATTCTCTACAGCTTTAGCCTCAGGATTTGCTGCTTCCTCCTCACCAAAACCTAACAACTCGTAAGCTACTTCTAGTTGCAGTGGGGTTTCCCAAGTACAAGGGATACTTTCAATTGATTGGTCATTATTATCTAGGATATCCTTGTTTATGGCGAAAAAGGATAATAAACTATTATAAAACCATAAAGTTTCAAACACAAACAATCTAGATCCTACAATGAAACATTCACCAATACCAATAGAGATACCTAAGATCATGTAAAAAAATAAAATAAAGAAATATTACCATTCACATGTCAAGTAGGGTTTCAATCTCCATTGTCTCCTATCTCCATTGATCTTATTTGATATATTTTCTCTCAGATTTTATGTGTGCACAAGAGCTCAAAAAAGAATGGATTGTGGTTGATATCTTGATTGCAAGAAGGCTTGATTGCATAAGGGATTTGACAATTAGACGATTAGGGTTGATAATAAAGGAGAATATCCTCTTTTATAGAGAACACTGTAAAAAATGGGGGGATAGGATTAAGGGTCGACTAGGATTAAAGGGTAGGTAGAGGAAATTATTAAATGATAAAGGGGGTAGGTAAGAGAGGAATTAAGAGATGAGTGACATGTGTCATGGGTAGAAAAGGCTAATGAATTAATTAAATAAATAAAGATTTATTTAATTAATAAAGGACATGGGATCAATTAAATAAATAAAATATTTATTTAATTTTGGAAAATGACAATTTAAATAAATAAAAGTATTTATTTAAATGAGGAAAGGCTTAGATGAGGATTAATGAATTAATTAAATAAATAAAGATTTATTTAATTAATAGAAGACTTAGGATAAAACAATTAATTAAATAAAAATATTTATTTAATTAGACAAGACAATTTTAGGTGTCAACATTTTGTCCCTCTTTGAGACAATTTAGCTTGTCATGTTAGCTCAAAGAAGATAAGATAAACTGATACAAAGTTTCCCCATGATGGGAATGATATGCCCCCTCGAGAGATTGGATGAAATTGTTTGAAAAGATTGTAGACAATCTCTCAATAAGAAAGAAAGGCTAAAAAGGACTGACAAAATAGGATGACAAGGTCACATAGAAAAAAGAATGACTCAAGACAAATCAATAGAATCATGTCTATATCTTGAGAGGTCAAAATTGATAGTTTTGTGATGAACATACACTATCATTAGGATAAGCTCCTGAGAGGATTCACTCAAACAGGTTCCCTAGGAAAGACAACTAAAAAACAAGGCTAGAATTGGCAATTCTATGATAAACATACGTTGCCAATTGGATAAGCTATTGAGAGGACTCACTCAAAAGGTACTCTAAATAGGTAGGTTTGCTAATATGAGTGTAGGATAAGCCATTGAATTGATAAAATCCACTGAGTGCTCTACCAAGATAGGATATAGTGCAATGTGATAAATATATACACTAGGATGCAATGCCATGTGATAGACATAAGCACTAGGATAGAGCCTGATGAACAACACCATGTGATGGACATGAGTACCAATAGGACTGACACACTTGATTTGATTGGATGTAAGAGTACTTACCCTAGATTGAGTCTAGATAGATATTACAAACAAATTTGATTGTTAAGGACCATGCCGTGATCCAGGTGATGGGATTGAGATACATTGTATATATGCCTGAGATTTGGGCAAAAAAAAGACTGTTAACTACTTTGGTGAAAAAATGGTCTCGTAGGGTGTGCAAGAGGGGACAAATGAGATGTTCCAAAGGCTAGTCCTTCGGGAGCTCAGATTCCTTCAAGGTTAGCTGGCTTCGAGGGAGGGTATTCATCATAACTCTCTTGGATCCCATTTTGTATATGTTTTTGTATGATGATGTAGACACCTTTGGGTGATTTTGTAGCCTTATGAGATATTGACATCATTGTATTATGACACATGAATTTTTGATATATATATCAGATGACTCATTCCTTGTGGCAGCTATATGCATGTGTACTATGTGATGTTCTATATGCCTTATGATTATTTTATGATTCTTATGATATGGATGCAAATATGTACATGATGAAATGCAATATATTTTTGTTCTTTTTCTGGGTTTATATGTACTAAATGCAGATGAGTATATGGTAATGATATGATATGATTATTTATAGGATGAGATACATGATGTGTTATTATTTTGGCATTTTATGTTTTATAAATAAGAATGTAGATACAAACCAATGATATATGCAAGATGTGACAAAATTGTGATATCTATATGTATGTATATAATGCTAACATGTAATAATGCAGGTGCAAACTACATGAAATGCAGATATTTTTGGCATGTCATTATACTAAGTCATGTGATAGCGGGCTACACAAACTTAGGGAAGGATAATGGAGGTCAATCAAGAAAGGGGGATGGCAGGTAGAAGATATGGAAGTGAAAGAGATTCTTGTGCTTTATCATCATTGAGCTTTATTATGGCAAATAGGTTATGACAATCAAGATATAGGTTGGACCTAGAAAGTCATTGTACCCATTTGCATGGAGATTAGATTGTTGCAAACATGGAATGCCCCAGCTCACACTAGACTCACAATGTCCTCATATCCTTGGACAAGTCATATCATTACTAAGAGACAATCCATAGACAAGAAAACAATAGGTGAATATATCCCATCCTCACCTTTCTAGTCAAAGAAATCCTGGAGATATAATATCTAGTCAGAGACATCTTGGAAAAGATAAAAGCCATGTCACCAAAAGATAAAATCAAAAGAAAACCATGACTTGACACCAACACAATGAAATATTCAATTTATTTGTGTTTCTTGCCACATATGTTAACATGTTTTATTTGGTCACAATATTTTCATCCTAATAAAGGCCAGATCATGCTAAGAACCATGTTGCTGCCAAAGTCTACTAAAAGATTTGATTTGCTGAAAGCCTACTACTACTTGTGTCTCATCTAAAACTGACTTGAATCCATGAAACTGATACTTTACTGCAAAGAATAATGAAACTTTGTTGTGGATCAGCAATGCAAATGACCTTTTATTGTGGATTGTGTGCAAAAAGGAGGAAAAAAAAGATGATACTCCTAAAAAACATGTGATGCTTAGGGTACCGCTTCCATCACTAGATTTAGGATTTTGTCCCAGTTGCAGATTGGACTTGATTTATTATGGAAGGAAAGGGTGAAAAGAGAGGTTTAATGGCTAACGAATCTTAGGTAGATCAATAACAAACTATGATGGGAATAGGTAAATTTATTATGGATGCATAGGTTGTGAGTGTGTGCAAAGTGAAAGGATAAGATTGAATCTTGAAGGAGGGAGGAGCAATGTCTTTACACATGGCGCCGATAACCTGGTTTTTACCATGGTAGTCACCCCAGGTGCCATCGGAGTGGTTTTCACCATTGGACGGATTTATTTATCTTTACTTTTGTTAATTTTTTCAATTTTTTTTGTGTCACAAGGCGCCTATTTGCCAGGTTTTCACCAAGTAATGATTTTTATATTTTTTATGATTTTTTTTGTATTTTTTGATATTATGATATCTGAAGAGCTATGTGTAAGACCTGCAAAGGTGCATGTTGTTAATAGGATCTTCTAAAGTTTATCCAGCTAGTGTTTAGAGATGATATTCACTTGATCGATATGCTGATGTGATGACGTAAGGACCAAGACAATTTGGTTCAAACTTTCCCTTCTTCTCTTTGTCTTGCTGATTCTTAGAATTTTCTTTGAGAATTAAGTCACTCACCTCAAATGTGTGAGACTTTACCTGATGATTGTGTAAAGTAGAAAATCGAACCCTAGGTGTTCCCCTACTCCAAGGAGAGAGAAAGGAGGTCACTAGGATTGACGATTTTCACTTAGGAGAGACTTCACATTCAAAAGAGGGGTTGAAACTCACAAGATCCAATCCAACACAATGCAAGATTGAATTCTAAATGAGTTTCAAGGGTTGAGACAGCAAGGATACCCTCTTTTGTAAAGAATGTAGATAGAAGGATTGAACTAGGAGTGTATGTGAAAGTAAGAAAGATTCCCTTGTAGACGGAGATAGGGACATGGGATGAAGCTACGGACCTAAAATTAGTAGTAAAATGTCGAGATGATGCTATCTTGCAAGTTTGAGTGAAAGTTGATGGGACGATGGCGGCTGGAGTGCACACGGTCCTCCGAAAAATCCGCGAAACGAAGGGGGATCCATTCGTCTCTGCACAAGGATTCCAGATCTTCAATTACAGTCGCATACCTGCAACCTACACACAGAAAAGAGAGGACAATTGGGGGGTTAGGGATTAGGGGTTTGCCTTCAGGTCAAACCTCAGTTTTGGAATTAACCAAGAAATGAGAATGCTATAAATGTAAATGTTTGTAATGTAATCAAGTACTGATACCTTGTTGTAAGAATGTTTGTATTCTTACATGTGAAGGTGTAATGATGTTGTATGTTGTATGTTGTGTGTTGTAGGTGATCTCCTATTCAATGGTTGAATCCTTGTCTTGAATGCAACACCTAGCTTTGAATGGAGACCTAGAATGCTCAATTGGTTGAAGGAATGCTTGAATGTTTGAATGTTTGAATGTTTGAATGTTTGCCTGTCACTTCCGCCTCTTGCACACATATGTTTTTCCTCCTCCCTTTCCGTGAGGGGAAATGTAGTTTATATACTTGTCAATTAGGGTTAGGAGACTAATTTTTCCGACCTTAGGCCAACCTAGGAGCATTATTTTCCAAATTGCAAACTTGAAGACCCGATGCCCAACAAGAGACCGGGCCCAAAATATGGCCAGGGACCAGGGAACTGGGCGCCATGGTCCTGGAGGACTAGGGAATTAGGCACCATGGTCCTGAAGGACCAGGCCATTGGGCGCCATGGTCCCACCTCCTGGGACAATAGGGTGCAAGGAGGATCAGGCCAAGGTGCAGAAAGATGCAGTTTTTGATGTCATAAACAAGTTTCGGGGTCTCCATTCAGGTTCAACATTGCACCGCCATCGTGAAGACCCAAATGCAGTTGAAATTGCAAGTGTCACAATTTTACGATGCTACATTTAGCCCCCACTTTAGCGGGAGTATAAGCGTACGCCCATACTTCCGGTAAAGTACAAGGAAACAACATTGAAAGACTTTTCACCACGTCAAGGAAGCAAGATAAACCAAGCCCCCAGTGGACTAAGGATCTTATGACTTCGATTGACAAAGTAAAAGGGAAGATCATGAGGGAGAACCATGACTGTCAGTAGTAAGGTTCCCTCACTATGAGTCATGCAAAAAATAGCAAAAATTTTTAAGGCAAAGCTAAGTTCACCAAGAAATTTTTAGGAATCTTGAAGAGATATGGACGGAGTGTATGCCCCCTACATTAAAGCGATCACACATGCCTCATCAGGGCTGATTGCTTTAAGGTAGTGATACACATAAGAAATGAGAAGGGAAAGGAGCATTTTATCACAAAGATTTAGCCCCCAAGTGTGAGATAAACCCAAGGATAATAGACACAAAACACAAATCATGAGGTGACTTCGCTTTCCTTGGGGTCAGTATGCTCTATGATAATTCATGTATATCATATGTATGTATGCATAATTGTTCTTCATTCCCCAATCAAGGAAGGTCACCTAGAAGAAGGGAACACATGTGTCTTTTGAGTCAACATGAGAGAGACCAAAAGAGATCTCAATGCTTTGCATTGTCCTCAAGTAGACAACACTAAGGACAAAAAATAGAAGAATGAAAATAACACATAGAAGAAGTAACAAAAGAGATCAAGAGAAGAGAAGAGAGTCTGCTATGCTAATGAACTAGTCTAGCACGCCATCCACCCCCTGATCTTGCTGATTAATATCTCGGGAAGGCAGGAAACACGCTAGAGGAGGAACATCCAACACAACAGATGGAGCTATCACAAGATCCAAACAAGGGCTATGTTCATGTTCCAAGCCACGTTGTTCTTGTCTAGGAGCTAGGATAAGTGCTTTAGAAAATTTGTTAGATAAATGGTTATCAATATCAACATATTCATATTCACTACCAGAAGCAAGAGAAGTAACATTTTCATCATGAATAACATTTTCATCTATATCATCATCAAGATTTATAAAAATAAGATCTTTAACTCGCACAGGATCAAAACCATCATGCATCTTATGCTTAGGAGATTTTGGCTCAATTTTTGGCTGAGGAGAAAATGGAATAATACTAGCTGAAGGTGTTTTTGGGGATTGCAAAGTTTGAGAAGCAGCTGCACAAGCTCTAAGACGATGCTTTTGTCGGTGTTCACGCGTAGAATGATTTCATCTAGTCTTAGTAGGAAGTTGAGAAGATTGAGGAGGAGGAATGTTCTCATCCTTATCACTTGGGTGTTTAGGTTGTGGTCTCTTAGGTTGGGTAATAGGAGAAGAGGAAGGTCTCTTCTCTTTATAAGAGGAAGGAGGAGGAACTGCTCCATATAAAGGAGGAATATTTGGTTTAGGAAGGAGACCAAGTCCATCATAATGAGGAGGTATAGGTCTACTTTTAGAAATTTTATTAGACATAGACATAGTCACATCCATAGGAATGGGTTGGGAATCTTCTTGAGGAAAGACATTAGTTTTATCTTTCAAAGGAAGAACTTCCTTCTCAAGAATGATAGGAATATCAAGTTTGGGTGTTCGAGGTTCACTTAGAGATAGGATCATATCTTTTTTCCACTTTTGATAAGATTTGAAAAGATGATCACTTCGCGGTGGAAGAGATTGGAATTGTTTAGACCAAAAATAATCAATAGGAACACTAGAAGTTCTTTCAGCTGGTTTAAAGAGACTATGATTGACAGTAACAACTTCACCATTATGGGAAAATTTCAAACACTTGTGAATAGGAGAAGCAATAGCTTTCATGGAAGATAGCCAAGGATAGCCTAGCTTCACATGAAATTGTTTGGATGATGGAATAATAGCAAAGCTCACATCAAGGGATTTGTTATGGACCTCAATAGGTAATGTAATAGAACCAATTGCAAGAGAAGAAAATGCATCAAATAATTTCACAACCACATTTGTTTTGTCATAGATCACTTGATTCAATTGCAAAGCAAAAAGAAATTCTTTAGTAATGACATTAACCATGCAAGAAGGATCAATAAGCACTCCACGACAAGGTGTATTCTTGACTTTTGCAACTATATATAAAGGACCATCAGGTGCCCTGATAGTTTCACTGGAATCAAATGTGATGGAAGGTTCTTTAGGGATTTTCTGCTGCTCTACAAAGTTAATCACATTCAGAGTCATAGACACAAGACCATCAGGTGAGAAAGAGGAATCATTAGTCTCAATCACATTAGAGGTATGAGAAGGTAATGGATCAGTAAAAATCTTAAGATTTTGGTTAGGAAGAGCTACAGATGTGTTGCCTTTATCATTCACACCTGAAACAGAGATAGTATTATTATCAATCAAATCTTGAATTTTACCCTTTAAAGCAAAACATTTTTCAGTATCATGCCCAGGTTGACGATGAAATTGACAAAAAGATTTGTTATCAAAATAGGGTGAATTCACCTTTGTAGGATCTATTTTCTTTATAGGAGGGAGGGTCAGCACATTTCATTCCAATAACTTATTCATAATACTATGCAATGATTCATTCAAAGGAGTAAACTCTCTTTCTTTCTTGAAAAACTTAGAAATAGGAGGCACACCTGATGCTGCATTCACATTGTTGTTGATGATGTTTTCATTGAACTTAATGAACCCTCTATTTGGTTTAAACTTCCCAAATGGTTGTTGACTACTATCACCCTTATCACTCGGAGCCATAGGATTTGCTTGTTCCATTTGACTCACAGTCAGTTGATAATTGTGAAGAGTTGCACACAACTGTTGCAAAGAAGTAAACTCAGAAAACAGAAGTTTTTCTCTAATATCTTTTTGTAAATTAGAAATAAAGCTTCTTTGAATATCATTTTCAGGTACTGGAAAAGAAATTTGAGCACACAAATGCTTATATCTACCAATGAAATCAGTCAGTTTTTCTTTAACACCTTGTTTACAATGCATTAAATCAATCAAAGTAACTTTAGGACTTATATTGTTTTGAAATTGTTGAATGAAAGCATTTGCAAGTTGTTGGAAAGAAGTAATAGAATAGGAAGGCAACAAGAAATACCATTGTAGAGCCTTATCTCTTAATGTTCTAGTAAACAGTTTTGCAAGCAACCTTTGGTCATGAGAAAAATCGGTACATATTGTTTGAAAGGTCTTAACATGTGTTAGAGGATCACCTTTACCATTATAAAGCTCCAACTGCGGGATTTCAACATGCTTAGGAGGGATAGCTCGAACAATGTCAAGAGAAAGTGGGCTCGCAACATCAAATTTGGGCACACTAAACTTAGACTGATTCATAGAGGCAATTTGTTGCTGTAAAGAATAGACAGTTTGTGCAAGATTGTTAATGGTCACTTCAGTCGAAGAGTTCATATTAGACATGTTAGATTGTGATGGAGGTATTATGTTATTGAAAGAAGGTATTGATTGTGAGTAAGGTGGTGGAACACTATGATAGTTAGTCATAGGAGATGATTGGAAAAAAGGAGCGCTACAAGGAGGAATGGAATGGTTGAATGAATTTCCCCCTTGCGTCATGTTCATTTGTGGAGATGTAATAGGGACACTCATTGAAGGAATGAATGAAGAAGTCAGATTGAATGAAGGAAGAGGGTTGATTGAAGAAGAAGGATTGCCCCCATGACTGGTGATCATAGGTGGAATGTTTTGTATTGAAGTAGTCATTATGTTTGATGTAAAAGTAGGTATACTAGCAATAGAAGTTGTCAAAGGGATAGAATGATTGACTTGAGTAGGAGGTTGTGTATAACCTAAAGTTTCGGCACAACTCTTCATAGGCATCACATTCGAATCCACGATGTGTGCAATACTATGCAAAATATCAATTCCATTCTTATCACTTTGAACCATACGTTTTAGACCCTCAATTAATGAAAGAGATTGGCTATCAGGGTATTCTTGAGACATCCATTGCTGAAAATCATCAAATTGGTTATCCAATTTTGAAAGTTGTTCTACAGAAACCTCAAGGAGAGCTTCTTCATCATTAAGAGGATTAGAGGAATTACCCATGTCCTCGTTAAAAAGGCCATTCAAATTAGGTTCCATCTCCTTGGTAATTAAACCTTGGAAAGACTTAATTCTAAGGCTTCGTCTAACGGGAATAGTGTAAATAGGGCTTATTGTTGTAAAACTCGTGCATTAGAGAGGGAGAGAAGATTTTGAATTTTGAAAAATAAAGTTGGCAAAATTGAACAATGAGATAATGACTATCCAATTTGAACTTTGTGAAAGAAGAGAGAAACAAAACTTCCAAGAAAGGTAGGCACAATTGAAAAATTAGGGCCAAGGGGGGGTAGCTCTTAATTTTAATTGTTATCTTGAAAGTTGAAATCTTGAATTTTGAATTTATTTTTGAATTTAGATGTAGCAAATTTCAATGAAATCAGCCAATCTCCTAGATTTAAGCTGTTAAATGCAATCATGACAATCTCCCGAAATTTCAAAAAAAATGTCGGGGACCGTGGCGAACGGAGTGCACATGATCCTTGCAACTTTTTTTGAAATTTTCAGGGAAGAAGGTTATGATGATTTTAAAGCTAATCTGAAAAAAACTGAGTGATTTTATGATCTGTAGATAGGCCAAATTAAAGTTGCAATCTCAAAATTGAATCCTACCAAGATTGTTGAAAAATGCAAAATTTGAATTTTGAAAAAGAGAGGGAAACTGAAATTTTGAATTTTATGATTTTAGAGGGAATACTACAAGCAATGCAAGCTTTGAAATTTAAAAGTTGACTCAATTTCATGCAAAATTCAATTTTGAAAGCAGAAATCAAAGTTGTTGCAATTAAACACTTAATTTCAAAAGTCACAAATTGCAAAAATTTGAATAAAGCACTGAAACTTTGAATGAATGCCAACACACTTTTCAGATTTAGGACAGTAAGAAACACAATTTTAACACAAAATTTTGGTTTCAACAATTTTTGAATGATTAGAAGCCTTAATCTAAGAAATCACTAGACCAACTTTGACTTTAATTTTGAAAGTGTTAGAATTGATGAAATCAGCCAAGATTTTGGATTCTAGCAGAAAAATACAGTAAGATCTAGCTACCAAAATTTTGAAAAAAATGTCGGGGACAATGGCGCTCAGGGTGCACATGGTCCTCGCAACTTTTTTCAAAATTTTCAAGGATGAGAGATATTATGATTTTGTTGCGGAATCCAAAGTTATAGCCGATTTCGAGGTGTTCTGATCAGTGAAATCATCGGTCAAAGGTTGAATCAAGAGGGTTTTAAAAATTAGGGTTTTGACACTTAACCACTTAATTTTCAGAATTAAAGCACAACTATGAATTGAAAATTTGCAATAGAAGGGTAGATCTAAAACAAGCATTAACAATTAAACATTTCACAAGCTCAATTACTAAAAAGAAAATTTAGGGTTTTTATGCAATTAACCTCTAAAATTTGCAAAAGATCAAACATGAAAATGTAATTAAGGAAGCAAATTTTTCAGATCTAACCATGAATAATCAGAATTAGGATGTTCAAGTCAGGTTCACTAAAATGTAAAGCAAAAAATCGAACCCTAGGTGTTCCCCCACTCCAAGGAGAGAGAAAGGAGGTCACTAGGATTGACGGTTTTCACTTAGGAGAGACTTCACATTCAAAAGAGGGGTTGAAACTCAGAAGATCCAATCCCACACAATGCAAGATTGAATTCTAAATGAGTTTCAAGTGTTGAGACAGCAAGGATACCCTCTTTTGTAAAGAATGTAGATAGAAGGATTGAACTAGGAGTGTATGTGAAAGTAAGAAAGATTCGCTTGTAGAAGGAGATAGGGACACGAGATGAAGCTACAGACTTGAAATTAGTAGTAAAATGTCAAGACGATGCTGTCCTACAAGTTTGAGCAAAATTTGATGGGATGATGGCGCCCGGAGTGCACACGGTCCTCCAAAAAATCCGCAAAACGAAGGGGGATCCGTTCGTCTCTGCACAAGGATTCCAGATCTTCAATTACAGCCACGTACCTGCAACCTACACACAGAAAAGAGAGGATGATTGGGGGGTTAGGGATTAGGGGTTTGCCTTCAGGTCAAACTCCAATTTTGGAATTAACCAAGAAATGAGAATGTTGTAAATGTAAATGTTTGTAATGTAATCAAGTACTGATACCTTGTTGTAAGAATGTTTGTATTCTTACATGCAAAGGTGTAATGATGTTGTATGTTGTATGTTGTGTGTTGTAGGTGATCTCCTCTTCAATGGTTGAATCCTCGTCTTGAATGCAACACCTAGCCTTGAATGGAGACCTAGAATGCTCAATTGCTTGAAGGAATGCTTGAATGTTTGAATGTTTGCCTATCACTTTTGCCTCTTGCACACATATGTTTTTCCTCCTCCCTTTCCATGAGGGGAAATGTAGTTTATATACTTGTCAATTAGGGTTAGGAGACTAATTTTTCTGACCTTAGGTCAACCTAGGAGCATTATTTTCCAAATTGCAAACTTGAAGACCCGATGCCCAATAAGAGACTGGGCCCAAAATACGGCCAAGGACCAGGGCGCTGGGCGCCATGGTCCTAGAGGACCAGGGCATTAGGCTCCATGGTCCCACCTCCCCGGACAACAGGGTGCAAGGAGGATCAGGCCAAGGTGCAGAAAGATGCAGTTTTTGATGTCGTAAACAGGTTTCGGGGTCTCCATTCAGGTTCAATGTTGGGCCACCATCTTGAAGACCCAAATGTAGTTGAAATTGCAAGTGTCACAATTTTACGATGCTATAGATTGTAGCTATGTTTTTCTTTGAATGAATGATATGTTTCTCCCTTGATTGTCTTCCTTGATGAAGGAACTAAGGTAGAATTACTAATGTGTGAACTGTATAGGCCCATATGCATGTCACCTAAAGAAGTTTGGGCATCCTTGATAACAAAGTCCCTCGAGGAAGCTCCATAATGTATCACCATAAGGGAATGGATGTACAGAACAAGTAGATGAGTGATGAAGGCTTATGATTGTGAAAAGAAGTGAAATTATCATGACATGATGGAGACTTAGGATTAACAAGTATGCTTTTTGACTTAAAATTGTAGAACTTTTTCCTCCAGTTATTTTGATATTGTAGCATCATAAAATTGTGACCTTTGTTGGCCATTGGTGGAATTGATTATGTGTTGCATTGATGTTTTTTCATTATCTTTTTGGATGCTTTACTGATACCCTTCTAGTCCCGGTAGGTTGAGTGGTTTCTAGTTGATTTGGATCTGGCATGATCTGGTAGACTCCAATATAGTTTGGTGATGGAATTGGCTTGTTCATGATATTCATGCTCATATTTGGTTAGTTGGTTTTGGTCTGGTGATTAGATGCTATCCTTCTTTCTTAGAAGCTTGGTTTCTGGTTTCGATGAGGGTTTCACCGACAGAGCTTTTGATGAAGATCTTTGATGAATTGCATAAGTGGTGTTAGTGCAGTTTCTCGTAGAGTTTCAAGATGTTGTTGGTTATCATGTTCGAGACTTGGCCGATGGAGATCATTTTTGTAGAATGTGGACCTATATTGGGTCTTGGTTGATCTAGGTTATGGACCGACTTTAATGTAATGTGTGGATTAGACCTCTCAATGTATTTTTGGGATGTCTTATGTGCTAGATATTATTTGTTTGGTCTAAGGTAGACATGGTTTGTAATTATGTAATTGGTTTATTATCTTGTGGCTGACCTAATTATTTATGGTCGAGGGTTTGTATATATAGATGTAAAATCTCATTGTAGATCATCATGGTTATGTTATAGGTCATGGTCAAGGAATGTAATGTGTGAATAATATAATATCATTTAGGAAGAGGATTTGGTCGATCATTGGAGATCAAATTGGGTTCATGTAAGAGGATTTATTCCTCCGGTATTGAGCTTAACCGGAACTATACTCAGACATAGGAGATGCTATCTTTTGTAGTTCAACACTTTTTTGGATTGTAGTTGGGATTTATATGTAGTTAGTGAGTCTCCTTATGTGATGAGTAGTGTTCTCTAGGCTATTGGCCTTCCTACGAGTACTGGCCCCTCAATTGTAATTCACATACTTACTGCATAAGTATTATTTGACTGTGGGTAGGCTTCCCACTGTGTTTTTTCCCTTTACCAGGTTTCCCATGTATAAATCTTGGTGTCATGTGGATGGTTTTATTCTATGATTATTGTTTATGCTTAATTGGCTTAATTGCTATTCTAGTATTAATGTTTTGGGTTCCGATATTAAAGTTTAAATTGCTAATAGTTCTGATAATCTATGACAAATGATTCACCCCCCGCTCTTAGTTGTCTTTCGGTCATTTGAACTGTCTAATAATTGGTATCAAAGCTTTGGTCCTCTCTGCAAAAAGCTTAACCACTTGAGGAAGACCCTATGGTGACTAACAGTTCAAGTTCATCCAGTTCTTCTAGACCTATCTTTCAGAAGGATATTTCAAGGCTTGATAGAACAAATTACACAATATGGAAGATTCAGATCGAGACTCATCTGAGATGTCTTAGCAAGGAGATTTGGGAGATCACATAGAATGGTTTCACACCTTATAATCCAAGATTTGGTAATCTACCTCCAGCAAACTTGGACAAAGAGCTTGAGAATAATTGTAGAGAAAGAGAAGCCCTCTTGTGTGCACTTTCTGATCAACAAATAATGGGATTAACTGATAAATCATCTAGAAAGGCTATATGGGATAAGTTGGAGACTCTTAATGAAGGTGACCCTACAGTGAAGATTGATAAACTTGATGGTTAGCAGGTGAGATATGAAATCTGAAGATGGAAGAAGATGAAAGGATTACCGCATTCATGGAAATGGTAAATGAGATTGTTCTGAGAATTCAATGTTGTGGTGGAACTCTAAGCGAAGATGAAATTGTTTCTAAAATCCTGAGAGCCCTACCACCAGCTTACAAAAAGAAGGCTACTACTATTAATGAGATGAGAACAATGGCTAATAAATTTGTCAACAAAGATACTTTGGTTGGGAAACTATCTACTTTTGAGCTTGAAGAATTTGCACCTTCTGGAGTTGTGAAGTTTGAACCCGCTTTACATGCATCTACATCTACAACTGGTAAGAAAGACTGAAAATCTTTGTATGCAAAGGAATTAGAAGATATGAAGAGAGAAGATGATGAGTTTGAGCAACTTGAAGTACTATTTTCTAGAATAGTACCTAAAGGGCCGGTAGGAAGTAAGTATGAAGGAAAAGTACCTTTTAAATGTTTTGCATGTAATTAGACTAGTCATTTTCCATGTAGATGTTGTGAAAGGAATTCCAGATTTGAAGAAAGAGTTAGAAGATCAATTAAGCCTAACCCTATATATATGAACAAGTATAAGTACAAGAAAAACAAAGATAAATCATGCTACATAGCGGATGAAGAGGGCATTACTATTTTTTATGATGAACCAACAAAAGACTCTGCTAGTGGTTTTGATAATGGGAAGGAATGGGTGTTCCTAGCTATCAAAGAAGATGATCCGACAGTAGAAGAGAATGTACCATAAGAGAAGAACTTGCTGCTAAAATTGAAGACAAGGATGAATGGGTAATTGACAGTGGTTGTTCACATCATATGACTGGAGACAAAGGGAAGTTTCTATCTTTGCAAGAATTTGATGGTGGTCTAGTTAGATTTAGAGATGACAAAGCATGTATGATCAAAGGAAAAGGAACTAGATCATTGGATGGTAAGAACAATAGTGACAATGTTTATTATGTTGAAGGTTTAAAGCATAATCTTTTGAGTGTAGGACAATTGGTAGATAAGGGATTTCAATTACAATTCAAGGTTGAAAAATGCAAAATCATTAACAGATCTGACTTGGAGACTACAACCAGTATGCAGACAAAAGGTAATATATTTCATTTGAACTCTGGTGATAAGACATGTTTGATTACATAGATTGATAAGAGTTGGCTATGGCATAAAAGATTGTGTCATATGAATTTTGATTGCATTGTAAAGATCAGTTCAACTAAGGCAATTAGGGATATACCTAAGATTATGAAGCCATATAATCTGGTATGTAAAGAATGTCAAATGGGTAAATAGGTCGAGACCTCTTTTAGGAGTATACAAGATAAATTAAATGATGTTCTTGATCTGATTTATACAGATTTGTGTGGCCCTCCTAGAGTTAAAAGTTTTCAAAGTGATAGATATTTCATGCTAATCGTTTATGATTATTCTAGAATGGTGTGGGTTACTTTTCTAAAGGAGAAATCTGAAGCATTTGAAAAGTTTAAAATCTTTAAGGCTAAAGTGGAAACTGAGATGAGATTAAATATTAAATGTTTGAGGTCAGATCATGGTGGAGAATTCACATCTAGTGATCTCAACAACTTTTGTGAGAAGCATGGTATAAAAAGAAAATGTTCTGCTCCCTGGATACCTCACTGGAACAGAGTTGTGAAAAGGAAGAACATAACTATCTTGGATGTTGTTAGAACTATGATGATGGAAGCTAGTCTAGCTCATATCTATTGGAGAGAAGCAATGAGCACAATGGTTTATACATTCAACAGAGTACATATCAAAGGAGAAAACGGTAAGACACCTTATGAATTATGGTTTGGCAATACACCTATAGTTAAGTATTTTAGAATTTTTTGTAGTAAATGTTATATCAAGAGAGATGATATCATTGGCAAATTTGATCCTAGATGTGATGAAGGCATATTTCATGGTTATTCTAATGAAAGAAAATCATATAGATGTTATAACAAGAGATTGCAAAGAATTGTGGAGAGTGCTAATGTCAAAGTAGATGAGTTGAACAGAAGTCAAATCAGAGTTTATGAGAAGGAACCAATAGTGGAAATGATTATATCTGAACTGCTAGCACCTTTACCAAAACAAAGTGTTGAACTAGTTACTCCAGGAATATAAGAGAATTCTATAGTAATTGAAGAATAGGGAAGAGAAACAAAATGTCAGAAGACTCCTAGGTATGTGAGATTGAATCATTTAGAAGATCATATCATTAGGGATAAGAGAAAGGAATTGATTATGGAGAGACTTTTGTACCTATAGCTAGGATTGAAGCTGTAAGATTATTTCTTGCCTATGCTGCTTATAAAAACTACAAGGTTTATCAGGTGGATGTTAAATGTGCATTTTTTTATTTGGGATCTTGATGAGGAAGTTTATAAGGGGTTTAAGGCTATGTCTTGAACTAACCCTCTATGATCTGACCCCATCTAACACAAGTGACACACAACTTCCACACATTGCTGTCGATGTGCTGAAAGATCTAATGCCAACTCACAAGACAATATATAATATTGACTAAAATCATCACCGTCCAGGCTGGCATCTAAAAATATGTAATCACCAACCAGCAATGAAACAATCACCCTGTTTGGAGAATCAGGTGAAACTGCCACATCAACTGGCTCAAAGTACTCACTAGGAGTAACATCACATAACTCATCCATGTTAGCTATTTGATGACAATCAACCTATGGATCAACTATCGTCCCACTCTGCTCCATAAACTGAGATGGATAGTGGGTAAACTCCAGCTCCATCCTCATGAAATTTTGAACATACCATCCAAGTGTCAACAACCACTATACACCCATGACTACATCTATACATCTGAAGTGAAGAAACCTATGTAGGATCCATGAAAGAAAGGTACTACACATGTCTATACCATGATCCCACACAAACCACTTGTAGGACATAAACTGCTTCTGCTGCTCTCCTCTAGTATAAGTGCCATATAATCTTAATATCTAGAGCAACATACTATAATCCCTATAAGATGCTATATCAAATGAATCAATGCCTAGATCCCAAATAAAAATAAATCCACATCCATCTGTCATGAAGAGATAATGATAGTAAGAGGCATCCTCGATACCGTGTCTCTCTACAACCATTGTGAAACTCTCACACCTATGATAACCATCCACAACAACACACCTACTAATCCATGCATCATCCTTCCCCCATGATCTTGGATGAAGTCTCAGTGTCAAGGAGATGAAAAACTTTGATGGTAGGTGTTCATCATAACGGTTGATTGTTTGTTGATCCTGCAAACAATCCATCCCAAACTACTGGATCAGGTTCCTACAATCAATAACTCTATCCTCTGAAGATGGGAGAGCACTATCACAACACAGATAGTATAAGTCCCGAACCAACTCACATCTGTGAGCCATCCAATCATCTACAATTGGACTAAAAGAGAAATGAAGTGCACTCCTCACGAGGTAGTCTAAATGGACTCTCGTAGGCTCACTAAATGGCTCTGTGTCATAATCTTGTCCATCAAACTCATCATCACTCCCACTACTCTCAGACCATGAATCCGAAGACAACTCATATGTCTAAGATCCATAATCCAAAATACACCTCAACTGAGCATTGTGGCTCTGTGGTGAAACATATTGGTTTCCCTCGTCAGTTGTAAGAGGTGTAAAAGAAGATTTTCTTTTCAGAGAAGGAAATAAGTCAACAGGACTATCATACTCCCAACTAGATGACAAACTACTAGTCGCTTATGAAAACAATGATGGAGTAATATCGTGAGTCAAATCAAAACTCTCTTCTGCATCCCATGTGTCCACACAACCCACTAGCTCATGATCCTGGGGTCGAGTGCTACCAAGAGAACATACTGGGCTGGATTCTGAGGTTTGATCTATAAAATCAGAATCATCACGATATGAGTTCTCTACATTCAAAGCATCATTGGTACCTAAATTTTGAATACCTTCATGTGATAGCCCATTAGCACCATCTTCTACAAGTGTAGACATTGATACCTCAAGCTGATGCAAAGGTACCTCACTGTTGTCATGAAAATCAGAATTTCTAACCTCTAAATTAGTTGCCTCTTGGGAAATCCCCTGCACGAAAGGTGACGACAATTCATTATCTAAAGTTGTCCTAATGTTTCCTTGAGTTGAATCCACATATCTAACAAAAACATCACATAAATTCTTGTCCCACTCATCGGAACTTGAGGGTGCCAAAACATTCTTATGTAGAGGTATATTACCCCTAAATGAAAGTTCTTTGTCCATTCCTGATTCTTGCACCCTTGATTCTTCTTTCCTTCTTTGCCACTGATCTGAACTTGTAGTTACCAAGTTATCTTCATCTGCTTCGGGTACACCCATAAATTGTGTGAAGGAAAGGAGCTCACGTATCATCTTAGGAAGAAAACAATACTGATGATAGCTTCTCATAACTATATCATTAAATATCTTGGTAGGAAGCATCCTACTTTATGTGTTGTAGAAGATAAAACTTTTGAGTGCCCAACTTTAGTTCTAGCCATGGTATTTACCTGTAACTAAACTAATATCCCAACAGATCCCGGAGGTCGAAATAAAAGTTTGTTCCCAACAATTTTGGAACTTTGGCTAGTGTATTGCCTTATCCGCTGTCAACTATAAGCATAAATGTGTAGGCTGACAACTACCCAGTTGCTTACTCTTATTGTGAAAAACATTATTTTTTGATAGTGCAATTTCTGATTTGTTGTCACAAAAGACTAGTGTTTTCTCCTCTTGTGCTTGCAATAGATCTTTTATAGAATTAAATCAAATCTAAGAAAGACCTCCACTAGAAATTACGTTCAACCAAAAGTGTCAAATATAACAGTAAAATATGATTCCCTCTAAGAAAAAAATTCTAGTAAGTTATCCCCAATTATAGCAGGTTTGGGAAACTTTTGAGAAGAATACATCATGTATGTTTGTCGGGTTTGTTTAATCTCAAATAGAGTATTGATATTAAATATGGTAATTAGAAAAAAATAAATGAATTAATTGTTTTAGTTTGGAAGTTGAATAATAGTGGGAGAAAACTATTATTTTGAGTTTGTAATATTAGTTTTTATAGTAAGGATAAGTAATATTGATAAATACATTGGAAATCCTATGGGTAGTATGTTCAAGGCAACCTCTTTATAGAAATAATATCATAGAAAAAACTCTTTTCAAACATGCAATAGTAATAGCACTAATTATTTTGTTATGTGATGACAAATTAAGGAACATGACATAAAACATCAAATAATTAAAAATAGAATAAAAAATGCAATAACATAATGGAACAAAGAAAATAGTACTTCAAATCAACCAAGTAGTAAAGAATAACTCAGGTAGCTAGCTACCAAAGCCCAAAAGATTATGCTCCTTCATCTTCCCTTTCTCAACTAATTTCACATTCTTGTGGCTTTGAAAGCCATTAACCCCTCTGCTTGCAAGGTGATCTTATAAGCCAATATTGTTGTTTGCAAGTATTTGGGGGTTTTCTTTGAGAGAAGAGGAGAAATTGCAACAAAGACATAAAATAGTCGTATGTTATAACACAACACATATTTTTAATGATCATAACATAAAACAGATTACATTGCCTTTTTATAAAAACCTTTAAAACATGGAGATAAGGAGATCAAAAACAAAACTAACACTTAACAAATTTGGCATGAGACCAAAGAAATAGTCCACCGATTTAGGAAATGTGAGGAAATAGACTTAACTACTGGCTGACTATTAGGAAACATGGAAATACATTGAATAATCAAAGTAATACATGCAGTTTAGGTTTAACTAACTACATATATGGAGGAGAAGAACAAACATTTTTAACAAACAAACAAGCTATAAATAAGGAGGAAGAAATTGATTATTTCTAACATTCCTTCTTAATTTCTTCCACTAATAATTTCAATATCTATTACACCCAAATTTTTCTTACATATCTGAAATTCTCCTTAGGTAATGCTTTAGTGAAAATGTCAGCTAACTGATCTCCCAATCTACAAAATTTGAGATAGATTTCTCCATTGGTGATAAATTCTCTCATGGAGTGATATCTCATATCAATGTGCTTACTCTTATTGTGAAAAACATTATTTTTTGATAGTGCAATTTTTGATTTATTGTCACAAAATACTAGTGTTTTCTCCTCTTGTGCTTGCAATAGGTCTTTCAATAGAGTGATATCTCATATCAATGTGCTTACTCTTATTGTGAAAAACATTATTTTTTGATAGTGCAATTTCTGATTTGTTGTCTTACATATCTCATATCAATGTGCTTACTCTTATTGTGAAAAATATTACCATCATAATAAAGGACACCAAACAAATGATTGTCAAAGATTAAAACACCTTATCCAAGATCTAGTCGATAATGGAACTATCATAGTGGATAGCCATACGACAAACGAATCATAACTAGTTTTCAAAACTCCACTTCCAAATTATGAAAAAGGAAAAGCCAAAGTGAACTACACTTATACATATGATGATGTGGTAAATGTCATCATTGTTAAAGGTAACACACCTTCAGAGCCAATCAATGTCATTACGAGAAGCAAAGCGAAGGTCACCTTTTTGAGTATAACAAAAGACTCAACATACACTTCACAAAAATACAATTTAGTAGAGAAATTATAGAGAATACCCGCTCAAATAACAATTTTGGAACTTATCAAAGTTCCACCTATGCATAAGGAAATTTTGGAAAAAGCTTTAGTAGAAATGATAGTTTCAAAAGACTTAGATGTGGATCAGTTCCAAAACATGGTGCGACACCTTATAGTCCCTCATTGCTTATCATTTTCTAAAAATGATGACACGTCCTTGCAACATCCTCACAATGCTCCTTTACATGTTGAAGTCACCATAAATAAAACTCGTGTCAAATGTGTACTCATAGATGGTGGAGCGATCTTAAAAATTTGTGCATTAAATTTTATTAAAGCTTTGGGATATTCAGAAAATGTAGTAAAGAAGAAAATAACTATTAAGGCTTATGATGAAGTAGAGCGTTCTTCCAAAGGAACTATGGTGTTACCAATTAAAATAGGACTATGGAAAAGAACACATTATGTCAGGTTTTAGATTTGAACCTCTCTTACAACAGTCTTCTAGGAAGGCTGTGGATTCACACAATGCAAGCAGTTCCTTTTACATATCATCAATGTGTAAAATTTCCCCATGAAGGAAAAGAGGTCAATATAATTGCAGACTCTAGCCAATATTGCAATAATCTAAAGCCAACATAGGATACAAGAGTTCCACATAATAGAGAATTAGTATATCCTACCAAAGAAATTCAAGAAAAGTTATGGGAAACCTTTGAGAAAAAGCTCAAATTGAATGATGAAGGAATGGGAAAATATTCTTTGCATAATTTTCCACATTCACCTAAGTCATATAGAAAGCCTACAAATATCCAATCAAAGACCTTAGAGAAATCAAAAGACATGTTTAACAGAGAATTTGTTAGAGCTAGAACACTTGAAGAAGAAACCGAAGACAAAGACATTCTTGGTTGGTTGTACAAAGATGAAAATGAAACTATAGAAACAACTCCAGAAGTTAATATTCCCATAGAACACAAGGGTTATAAAATCATGAAAAAAATGGGATATGAAGGAAAAGGACCAATTGGTAAGTGACATCAAGGTATTTCAGAACCTATTTGTCCCACTCACAATCTAAAGAAGATAAATCGGGAATTGGATATCTAAAATCAAATTAAAAGCAACATAATCATCAACAACCAAAGTGGAGAAATAAATCAGTCTCTAAAGATGAACAATGGCAAGAAAAGCTACATCAAGCAACATAAATAGTAGCCAATAAAAAGAAACAAGAAGAACATGAGAAACAAGAAGAAGAGATTGTAATCAAAAGAAAAGAAGAATCTTGTCAACAAGTTCAAGGAATATGAGCAAGTGAAAATTGAGATGGCAGAAATTAGGGAACCTTTTGTACCATACAACATTCTTGTGTGGTATAGTGGTATAGTCCTAGACAATGGTTCAAAGATAGATTCAAATGGATATGAATGGGGTCCAAATGTCTCATCTAGTATATCAAGTGAACAAATAAATGAAGAGAAAGCAACTATAAGATGGAATTAGAAAGAAGACAAGAAGAACTCAGAATCCAGAGAAAAGAGGCATATATAAGAGAAAAAAAGAAAGGGGACGACAAAGACAAAGAAATAATGCCACAAGAAGCAAAAACAGATATGGATCAAGCATTTGGAAATATCAAATTTCTATTAAATCAAGAGCAAGATGTACCAAGGTATGGCAGAACTATAGAAGAACTAAGAGATAGTCAAGTAGGATTGACTATTAGTTTAGAAGAAGCTGAGTTTGAAAGAAGACAAAAGCTAGCAAAAGAATTCTCTATATTATGTACACAAGTATGTCAACTTCAAAATGCAAATGAATTTATTGAAAATAATCAAGAAGGAACTTGCAATACTAAAGATGTGTGTGTTTATATAATCCATTCATTTAAGGGACAAATGTCAGATGAAGAGCCATTTGAGTGTGAACTACAAAATACTAATACTGATTTTGTTAGAACTAATTGGAGAATACTTTGGAGAGATAATCCTCAAGATCATTCTATCCATGAAATTATGTACTCTATGCTAAATTATGACAATTATGTCATGAACTTTGAGGCACCTAATGATGACAATGATTATGACTTGCCCTTTCTTCATCATGAACTAATTGATTGGGATAATCTAGAAAACCCTAAATTAGATGTCTTTTCCAATGATCATGACTTAGTTATGTATCTTAATGTTGTCAAACCCATAACACCTAAGATATCTTCCATTGCAGAATCTAGTAACTTTTCTTGTAGTTAGGAGAATGCCAAACTTTCCAATCGTAAAATTGAAATAAAACAAGGAAAGAGACCTACTATTGAAAACCATTTCATGGCAACACTAGATCAATCAAAAGGGAAAATAAAGGACGTATCTGATGATGAAAACCTCTTGAAGGCACCACAAGATGGAAATTTTGACATCCTCCCTGCATATTTTCAAGAGAGATCTTCTATTCTAATAGAACCAACAGAAGCAATAAACATTGGCACATCAAAGGATCCCAAGATACTTCATTCTGCTGCCTCATTATCAGATAAAGAGAGGAAAGAATATATAGAATTCTTCAAACAAAGATAAATAAATTTTGCTTGGTCCTTTGCTGACATCCTGGGACTTAATCCATATCTTATAATGCATCATCTCAATGTGGATTTAAAAGAAAAACTAGTTAAGCAAAAGCTAAGAAAGATGCATCCACACATCGCTCTTCTTGTAAAAGTTGAGCTAAAGAAACTATAAAATGTGGGTTTCATAAGACCTAATGCCTATCCAGAATGGGTTTCAAGCATTGTACTAGTGTCAAAGTCAGATAAAAGCATAAGAGTCTGCACCGATTTCAAAGATTTGAACAAATCATGTCCCAAAGATGATTTCCCACTACCCAACATTGATATAATTATGGACTTATTAGCAAGGCATGAGCTGTTTTCATTAATGGATGGCTTCATAGGATACAATCAAATAAGAATCACCCCTGAAGATCAAGAAAAGACAACATTCACCTGTGCATGGGGTACTTATTGCTTCAATGTTATGCCATTTGGGCTTAAGAATGCAAGAGAGACTTATCAAAGGGCCATGACAACAATTTTCCATTATATGATGCATACATTTATAGAAGATTATGTAGATGATATACTTGGAAAATCTCATACAAGACAAGAACATTTGAACATCTTAAGCAAGATCTTCGATAGGCTGGAAAGATATCAGTTGAGATTAAATCCAAAGAAATATGCATTTGAAGTAACCTCTAGAAAACTTCTTGGGTACATTATATTAGCCCATGGAATTGAAGTGGATCTTGAAAAGGTCAAAGCCATCATGGAGATGGAGTCACCTAGGAACATAAGTCAATTGGGATCTTTACAAGGAAGATTGCAATCAATTAGAAGATTTATCTCTCAATTAGCAAATAGATGTCATCCATTCACTCATCTTTTACATAAGAATGTTCCATTCAAATGGGATCAGAAATGTGAAGAGGATTTTATGCAAATCAAAGAATATCTCATGAATCCTCCATTACTGGTATCACCAATCAAAGGCAAGCGACAAACGTATCATTAAGCACTCTCCTAGCTCAACATGATGAAGAAGGAAAATAAAGAGTAGTGTATTACATCAGTAGAACACTTGTCAGCTATGAACAAAATTATACATCAATAGAGAAGACATGTCTAGTGGTTGTATTTGCAACTTAGAAGTTATGACATTATATGCTAACTCATTCTGTGAAGCTAATAGAAAAGATAGATCCACTAAAGTATTTGCTGAACAAGTCAACTTTGACAAGCAGATTAGCCAAATGGGTTATGATACTAAGTTAATTTGATATAGAGTACATTGATCGAAAAGATATCAAAGCGCAGGTCATTGCTGATCAATTAGCTAAAACACCTTTACAAAATGACATACCATTGCACATTGAATTTCCTGATGCAGAAATTCTTATAGTAAGTACAAAATTTTGGGAATTGTACTTTGATTGTTATTATACCCAATATGGATCAGGTGCAAGAATTTTATTCATCACACCTCAGGGACACACAATTCCAAAATCATTTAGACTGCGGTTTCCATGCACAAAAAATACTGTAGAATATGAAGCATTGACTATTGGGCTCGAAATGGCTATTGAATGGAATATCAAGGAATTACATGTTTATGGTGATTCACAACTTATCATCAACCAAATAAATTATGATTATCAAAATAAGGATGTCAAGCTCATACCCTAGAAACAGCTCTTAGAAGAGTTTAAAGAACACTTTATAGAAATATCATTTACTCAAATCCCAAGAAATGAGAATAAAGAAGCAAATGCAATGACTGTAATAGCATTTCTCTTACAGAATCAGGAGAATCGACAATGTTACAAATTCCTCGTGGAAGATATCCTAACCCCTACCATTCAATCCTAGCATACCTACATGATTTGCTATATATCAAGGATCAACCAATCCTTATACGGCCAAACCTATGAGTACTTAAAAGAGAATATCCTTCCTCTTGACCTATCCCACAATCAAAGAAGAAATTTTATCCGTCAGTCATCCCGCTATACTATTATTGTTGATACCTTATATAGGCAAGGTCTAGATAGTACTTTATTGAGATGTCTTGAACAAGAAGAATCTAAGAAAGTTCTTAACGAAGTTCACATCGGTATTTGTGGCACACACTCAAGTGGATTAACACTGGCTAAGAAACTTCTTCATATTGGTTACTATTAACCTACTATGGAGAGAGATTCATTCACATATGCCAAAAAATGAAAACAATGTCAGATCCATGGGAATCTCATTCATGCACCAGCACAGGAACTGTATCCTATGGCCGAATCATGGCCATTTTCTCAATGGGGCCTTGATTTGGTAGGAAAGATAAATCCTTCATCTTGTAATGGATATATGTTCATTCTGACTACTACTGAATATTTCACTAAATGGATTGAAGCAGTACCTTTGATAAAAGTGACAAGAAAACAAATATCATCATTCATCTTGAATTATATAATCTATCGCTATGGAGTTCCTATGAACATTATCACTAACAATGCTCGATAATTTAAGAATCAAGATGTGAAGGAATTGTGTGAGCAGTTTCATATCCAACATAGGTTTTCTAATCTGTATTATCCACAAGGAAATGGTCAAGCTGAGGCATCAAACAAGACTATCTAGAAAATCTTAAAGAAAATAGTTAATGAAGCTGGAAAATACTGGCACATTCAGCTAAATCTTGCTCTTTGGGAATATCGAACCAGCATCTACACACCAATGAGGGCAACTCCATATTGCTTAGTCTATGGATCAGAAGCCATATTACCCATAGAAGTAGAGATACCTTCTCTATGAGTTTCCTTGAAAGGTCTTATACCAGAAGAAGAACAATGAGTCTCTAGACTCCAAGAACCTGAACTGATCTAGGAACGTCACCAAAATGCAATAGATCATTTGAAAGTATATCAATAGAGAATGGCAAGAAGTTATAATCATAGAGTCAAGACACACATTTTTCAGATTGGAGAAATAGTTCTAAGGGAGAATCCAAGAGATCAACAAGACCGAGAAAAGAAGGGTAAATTTGAACCAAATCAGCTAGGACCTTTCGTTATAGTAGCAGCATATGGCTCAGGAGCATATAAGTTATCTACACCTGAAGGTGATTGGTTTGATGAACCTATCAATTCTATTCATCTCAAGAAGTTATATGCTTGAGATATAAAGTCTCGGAAAAAATTAATAAAAAAGCATATAAAGTCCTGAAGAAATCAGTAAAAATCAGAAAAGTAGAAAATTACTAAAAAGCATAAAACAGTGAAAGTAAAAAATCAAAATATGAAAAAAGAAAAAATGCAAAAAAATTAGATGGTGAAAACCTGGTAAACAGGCACTATCTAAAAAGTGAGTCCTTCCATCTATGAGATCACTTTGCACACCTATTAAGTCCATCCTATCCACTCCATCATATCCAATCCATCGCTTCCTAGCTTATCCATTCCATCTTTCACATCCATTGCTCTGAACCATTAGCAGAAAATATGCAACTTACCAGGAGTTATCAATCTTTGACATACTTGTCATAGTCATTGTCTTAGATTTTATCAGAATTAATCAATCTACCTTTGTAACCTGCCATGGTTTGGATCTTGATCAATACATACAGCCATAATAAAGTTGCATTTCCACTAGGGGAAAAATCCTAATTCCTTTTGCAAAGGTGATCTTTTGAATCTTTGAAAATCCAAAACATTCAGAAAACTTAGAAAAACCAAAAATACCTAGGGTTTTGAAACAAATAACGAGCAACAAAGGTTAAGGTGTCTTATGACAACTAAATCATGAAGCTCATAAAATGAAGAATCAACTAGCAAGTAATAAAGGATTATCAAAGATCATTCATTAAGATGATTGTATAAGTTAATGACCATTAGAACATGTTAATGACATGCAATATTCAATGTTTATATCTTGATTTTATTGCTAATCATGTACTCTATGCAACTCAAGGATGTCCATGACTAGAGAAGTTATGATGGTGCATGATTATTTTCTTTAATTATTGTATGTGGTTTATCTCTTATTAAAGTATGTACTTGTCTCAAGATATGATCGACAAAAGATCAAGGAGGACATTTTGAGTCATGCATGAAAGGAGATAATCCTTGTCTGTTCTGCAAGAATTACTCAAGTCAACTTGATTTATTATATCAAGTTACTTATATTAACCTACTATATTAAAATCCATGTAAGAAATATTCAGGTCATCTTGGATCATTATGTCAAGTTTCTTGTATTTTCTTATAACATTTTAAAAGCTCAATGATGAAATCAAGCACTGTTACAAGACAAGCATACGAAGAATGGCAATATCATTTTTAGTTAGATCATTTTATTAGTTCATTATTCATTTGTATTATAAGCATTCATTGTCAGTTGCACTATAAGCATCTCATTTCATTCATAGATCAATGGTCATGAATAAAGATTGAGTATGCTTGGACAAACAAAAACAATTTGCATTTGATCATTTTAGGTGCATTCATTTTTTCATCATCCATTTTATTTAGTTGAATTTTAATCATTGCATTAGTTTGCATTCAATTAAGTGTATTTCATTAATCATGTAGTGTATCATCATTATTATTTGCATTATCATTTCATTAAAGTTCATTTAGTTACATCTTTGCACTTATATTCATAATTATTATAAGCATTACATATAAAAAATCAAAAACATTTGAATAACATATTACATAATCTTTCATTTGCATTCCCATATAGATCATTGCATTTGCATCATTTAAGTTAGTAATCATTTTCATTTCCATCCAAGGTCATCAAAATAAAAAAATAAAAAACATTTATCATCACGTCATCCATATAATCAATGCATAAATATCAGCATCATATAGAGTAACATGCATAAAAGATCATCATCATATAGAGTAACATGCATAATAAAGATCATCATCATTATAGAGTCCATGTCTACATATAGATCATCTTAAAATAATAAAAGTCCAAGTATACAATGATATCAGATCAAAAGTACAAGTGTCTCATCAATACAAAGTCAAGTCATAGCTATCATGTACCACTACCACCTGACTTTGTCTATCTCCGTGGCTATGGGCAAGAAGATCCTCCAGATTCCTATCTCCCATGATCAACACTCCGCTGAGGAGGTCCCATGACTCCACTATTGCTAGTATCCATCTGTAGCATCCTAAAATTGTGACACTTGCAATTTTGATTGCATTTGGGTCTTCACGATGGTGATGCAACACTGAACCTGAATGGAGACCCCGAAACCAGTTTACGACATCAAAAACTGCATATTTCTGCACCTTGTCCTGATCCTTCCTTGCACCCTACTGTCCTGGGAGATGGGACCATGGCGCCCAGCGCCCTGGTCCCTGGCCCTATTTTGGGCCCGGTCTCTTATGGGGCATCGGGTCTTCAAGTTTGCAATCTGATAAATAATCTTCCTAGGTCGGCCTAAGGTCAGAAAAATTAGTTTCCTAACCCTAATTGACAAGTATATAAACTACATTTCCCCTCTCAGAAAGGGGAGATGGTAGATGAAAGAGGAGAAAAGGACATATGTGTACAAGAGGTGGAAGCGCTAGGCAAACATTCAAACATTCAAACATTCAAGCATTCAAGCATTCCTTCAAGCAATTGAGCATTCTAAGTCTCCATTCAAGGCTAAGTGTTGCATTCAAGACAAGGATTCAACCATTGAAGAGGAGATCACATACAACATACAACATACAACATACAACAACATTTACACCTTCTCATGTAAGAATACAAACATTCTTACAACAAGGTATCAGTACTTGATTACATTACATTCACAGCATTCTCATTTCTTGGTTAATTCCAAAACCGGGGTTTGACCTGAAGGCAAACCCCTAATCCCTAACCCCCTAATCGTCCTCTCTTTTCTGTGTGTAGGTTACAGGTACACGGCTGTAATTGAAGATTTGGAAGCCTTGTGTAGAGACGAACAGATCCCCCTTCATTTCGCGGATTTTTCGGAGGACCGTGTGCACATCGGGTGCCATCATCCCATCAACTTTCACTCAAATTTGCAGGACAACATTGTCTCAACATTTTACTACTAATTTCAGGTCCGCAGCTTCATTCTATGTTTCTATTTCTGTCTGCAAACAAATCTTTCTTACTTTCACATACACTCCTAGTTCAATCCTTGTATCTACATTCTTTACAAAAGAGGGTAGCCTTGCTGTCTCAACCCCTGAAGCTCATTTAAAATCTAATCTTGCATTGTGTGGGATTGGATCTTGTGAGTTTCAACCCCTCTTTTGAATGTAAAGTCTCTCCTAAGTGAAAACCGTCAATCCTAGTGACCTCCTTTCTCTCTCCTTGGAGTGGGGGGAACACCTAGGGTTCGATTTTCTGCTTTACATTTTGGTGAACCCGACGTGAACATCCTAATTCTGATTTTTCATGGTTAGATCTGAAAATTTTGCTTCCTTAATTACATTTCCATGTTTGATCTTTTGCAAATTTTAGAGGTTAATTGCATAAAAACCCTAAATTTTCTTTTTAGTAATTGAGCTTGTGAAATGTCTAATTGTTAATGCTTGTTTTAGATCTACCCTTCTATTGCAAATTGTCAATTCATATTTGTGCTTTAATTCTGAAAATTAAGTGGTTAAGTGTCAAAACCCTAATTTTTAAAACCCTCTTGATTCAACCTTTGACCGACGATTTCACTGATCAAAACACCTCCAAATCGGCTATAACTTTGGATTCCGCAATAAAATCATACTATCTTTCATCCCTGAAAATTTTGAAAAAAGTTGCGAGGACCATGTGCACTCCGAGCGCCATCGTCCTCGACATTTTTTTTGAAATTTTGGGAGCTAGATCTTACTGTATTTTTCTGCTAAAATCCAGAATCTTGGCTGATTTCATCAATTCTAACACTTTCAAAATTAAAGTCAAAGTTGGTCTAGTGATTGCTTGGATTAAGGCCTCTTATCATTCAAAAATTGTTGAAATTGAAATTTTGTGTCAAAATTGTGTTTCTTACTGTCCTAAATCTGAAAAGTGTCTTGGCATTCATTCAAAGTTTCAGTGCTTTATTCAAATTTTTGCAATTTGTGACTTTTGAAATTAAGTGTTTAATTGCAACAACTTTGATTTCCGCTTTCAAAATTGAATTTTGCTTGAAAATAAGTCAACTTTTAAATTTCAAAGCTTGCATTGCTTTTAGTATTCCCTCTAAAATCATAAAATTCAAAATTTCAGTTTCCCTCTCTTTTTCAAAATTCAAATTTTGCATTTTTCAACAATCTTGGTAGGGTTCAATTTTGAGATTGCAACTTTAATTTGGCCTATCTACAGATCATAAAATCACTCAATTTTTTCAGATTAGCTTTAAAATCATCATAACTTTCATCCCTAAAAATTTTGGAAAAAGTTGCGAGGACTGTGTGCACTCCGTTCGCCACGGTCCCGGACATTTTTTCTGAAATTTCGGGAGATTGTCATGATTGCATTTAACAGCTTAAATCTAGGAGATTGGCTGATTTTATTGAAATTTGCTACCTCTAAATTCGAAAATAAATTCAAAATCTTCTCTCTCTCTCTAGTGGATGAGTTTTACAACAATAAGCCCTACTTACACTATTCCCATTAGACGAAGCCTTAGAATTAAGTCTTTCCAATGTTTAATTACCGAGGAGATGGAACCTAATTTGAATGGCCTTTTTAATGAGGACACAAGTAATTCCTCTAATCCTCCTAATGATGAAGAAGCTCTCTATGAGGTTTCTGTAGAACAACTTTCAAAATTGGATAACCAATTTGATGATTTTCAGCAATGGATGTCTCAAGAATACCCCAATAGTCAAGCTCTTTCATTAATTGAGGGTCTAAAACATATGGTTCAAAGTGATAAGAATGGAATTGATATTTTGTGTAGTATTGCACACATTGTGGATTCGAATGTGATGCCTATCAAGAGTTGTGCCGAAACTTTAGGTTATACACAACCTCCTACTCAAGTCAATCATTCTATTCCTTTGAAACCTTCTGTTTCTATTATACCTACTTTTACATCAAACATAATGACTACTTCAATACAAAACATTCTGCCTATGATCACCAGTCATGGGGGCAATCCTTCCTCTTCAGTCAACCCTCTTCCTTCATTCAATCATTCAAACATTCAAGCATTCAAGCATTCCTTCAAGCAATTGAGCATTCTAAGTCTCCATTCAAGGCTAAGTGTTGCATTCAAGACAAGGATTCAACCATTGAAGAGGAGATCACATACAACATACAACATACAACAACATTTACACCTTCGCATGTAAGAATACAAACATTCTTACAACAAGGTATCAGTACTTGATTACATTACATTTACAGCATTCTCATTTCTTGGTTAATTCCAAAACCGGGGTTTGACCTGAAGGCAAACCCCTAATCCCTAACCCCCCAATCATCCTCTCTTTTTTTTGTGTAGGTTGCAGGTACGCGACTGTAATTGAAGATCTAGAACCCTTGTGCAGAGACAAACAAATCCCCCTTTGTTTCGCGGATTTTTCGAAGGACCGTGTGCATGCCGGGCGCCATCGTCCTATCAACTTTTGCTCAAATTTGCAGGACAGCATCGTCTCGACATTTTACTGCTAATTTCAGTTACGCAGCTTCATCCTATGTTTCTATTTCTGTCTGCAAACAAATCTTTCTTACTTTCACATACACTCCTAGTTCAATCCTTCTATCTACATTCTTTACAAAAGAGGGTAGCCTTGCTATCTCAACCCTTGAAACTCATTTAAAATCCAATCTTGCATTGTGTGGGATTGGATCTTGTGAGTTTCAACCCCTCTTTTGAATGTAAAGTCTCTCCTAAGTGAAAACTGTCAATCCTAGTGACCTCCTTTCTCTCTCCTTGGAGTGGGGGAACACCTAGGGTTTGATTTTCTACTTTACACCATCATGATAGTGGTATGATAGCTACTTTCTCTCTGGCTCTTTGTGATTAAATCCTCATATAGTTTTCACTAATGGAAAGTCTCCTTCCTGGCCCGAACTAGTGCTCTAATAGTATCAGCTGAGAGAGTACCCGATCCAACCTGCTGAGTGTGATCAAGGAGGCCCTGAGTATATTGTTGTCTCCTAACAACTTTGTCTCTCTCTGTCATAAGTGTTTGTACCTGGGCTCTAAGCTAATCTATCTGTGCTCTGAGACTATCCATGGTCTCCTTCTCTAGCACATCTTGTTGTGGAATATGAACCCCAATCCCCTCATCTCCACCTCCCTGTCCACCTGCTAGAATCTTAGTCCGAGTACCTCTCAGAACCCATCATCTAATGAGTGGAACATGATCCTCTGGATCCTCATCCTCTCCACAATGAGCTACAGTAACCCTAGGGTCTAGCAAAATCTGACCAAAATGAATGCCTCTCCCGCAACCCCCATCCAGTCTAGTCATCCTACCTCCTCCTATAGAGGGAAATGCTCTTTGTGATCTCATCCCTACCCTACCCATATCCCTCCCAATCCATCCAACCTCTCTCCCACCCATAGGAAATGGTCTCCTAATCCTACCAACTGGTCCAAACAGTCCTACACGGACTCTCAATCGACCTCCTCTCTGTCTAGGTATCCTACCACCACCACCTCCATATCCACCCTCATCTCCATCCCCTTCGACCTCCTAAGAAGCTCTAAGCTCTCATCTCCATATCTGTCTTCTCATAACTAGATCATCTGAATCTTTATCCTCATCTCTTGAGCTAGGAGGAGGATCTACTGGATTGGTAATACAAGGAAATGTGTGTGCAACTATGTACTGAGCATAATCTGCAGTAACCCCAGGATCTAGAATGTGCAATCTCATATCATAAGCTACCCTAAGAGTAGCTAGAAACTCTGCATGTGCTATCTCAAATGATAAATAAGGTCCCCAATCTCACCTATCTCTGTATTATCATGCATATATCATGACACTAGTAGGCATAGGCTAAATGATACCAAACTATCTTAGAATGCGACTAATCAACTATCTCTCAATGATGTATGGAGTCCGACCAATGAGATATCTACTCTACATAATAAATGGTAATGCTTGTGCATCATCCATCCATGGCTCACACTCGATATAAGGTCTCCAAATAACACTATCTAGTGAATCAAGAACCCAATGCCAATACTCCATCTTACCCAGCTTATGCTGAGTAAGGATACCTGTATACAGATCAACATATGGTTTCCTCTCTCCACAAACTCTATGATGAATAGGCCGAGTAATAGAAATGTGCTCTTAGCACTAGATCTGCAAAAGTGTGCATCCTATCAACAGACTAGCACTCTCATAAAAAAAACCTGATGAAGATCATGATACAAATGAGAAAGCATACAAACACCCAATGCATATCGAGTTAGACGCTATATCATGCTTTGAATAATCTCACCCCAACCAACAACAAAACCTTGAGATATCCTATCTAGAAAGATGAATCTCCCAATCAAACCTACAAGAATCTTAGTGAGAGTTTCTTAATACATAATCATATCCTCCCATCAGATCTCTCCTCTTGAAATGTTCTCATCACCAAATACGGCTCTGCATGCCTTTGTCCCTCCACGATCCTCAAAATCAGACTGAACTAACTCATCGATCACTGGGATGTGGAGAATCCTATGGACATCCTCAAGCATCACACTGATCTCACCTGTGGGCGGGTGGAAAGTGTTATGCTCGCTATTCCATCTCTCAGCTAACGCTATCAATAATCCCCTATTATGGGTAATATTAGGCATGTATAACAAGTATCGTAATCTACAGGTATCTATATGTCTCACCTCTGCCTATGTAAGCTCTAGCACTAAGTGCCGCATCATCGGGAATTTCTCCCGACACTGGAGAACAACAAGTTTCTCCTATTTACCAGGAGAATTAGATCATCAATCATCTATCTATCAAATCAAAGAGATCTCTTATCTCTAACATCAACAATTGGTAAGTCTTTTCACATGAAGAAAATCAGGCTATCAAATCAATTTAAACCTATCAGTCATGGTTTTCTATCAATCACTAAGTTCAATCAAACTCTTCTATGCTCTTCATTAGAAACTAAATCAGTTTCTTAGAGCTAATATATCCAATCAAATCAAATCGATCAATCATTTATCAACATTATCAAATCAAATAATCAAGTGCCTATTCATCACAATTGCACATCAAAATGCCTAAATCTAATCATCAAAGTAAATTTTTACTATGAAATACACCAAACACATTCATCTGAAACAAAAGTGATAATCTTTTTAATAAAAGTGCTATTCTATTGAACACAAGTGCTAAACCATACATATGCATGAACCTTTGTAACAAAAGTGCTAAACCTTCAAGCATATGCATGAAACAATCAAAAGCATTGTTTTAAGCATCAAACATGCAAACACTAAGAGCAAAAGCGCTAACATACATCACACATGTGCTAACAAAATGAGCACGTGTGCTAAAATTATCAAATGTGCTAACTTTACATTCAAAAGCGCTAAAAAAGAAAACAAAAACACTAAACATAATTGCCAAAAATTGAAAAAAATTCAAAATAACCAAAAACGCACTAAACAAATATGAAAAATCGTATGACAAGTTGCAAAAAGTTTGGGATAAGATACATACAGGATATCGATACTCAGGAGTCCGCTGATATCATCGAACACGCTCAAATCGATGGTTCTCCAACAGGATCACCATTTTGCCACCTCACCAAGACAATTTCTTCACAAAGCTAACAAGGCTGCAAATGAAAATAACATTAACTTTGGCTAATTTTATATATACTATTTGGAAGGGTAATTAATGTTTTTCAATAGGGCAATTATATTTATTTTTCATAAATTTAATTGACGGACCTTTTCAATTATCGTGAGATCAATCGATTATCCAAATTTTTTGACAAATTCACGATCAATCTCCGAAGGGAGCACACAATTAGGATTTTCAATCTCTATCAAGTGCATTATCGAGACTTCATTTAATCTTTGAAACAATGTTGTCTTGACATCATTTCAAAGAAGGGAAAAATGTATACACATAAAAATCGCTATGAGCGATTAAATAAATATTTTATATTTATTTAAAGTTTATTCTTCTATTAAATAATTAATTTGAAAATATTAATTTATCTAATTCATTTCGTGTCTTTCTATTAATTTATTTAATTGAAATATTTTATTAATTAATTCATCTATCCTATTTCTCTAATTAATTAAATATCAAATATTTAATTACACTTCTCATCAATTAATTGAATATCTAAATATTTAATTATTTCCTAAAATCATTTGAATATGTAATATCTAATGGTTATTCTTCTATCTTATAGTCTCAAATATTAAATAATTTCTAAATTATTTAATCCCTTGTCCAACTCACCTTCCATCTCCACTTCACCCTTTGCCAACTCATCAATCATGTGGCTACAGATATTAATATTTCTTAAATATTAATTCATCATTTATCTTCAACCTCCAAATTTAATGAAATATTGTGTACGTACACATATTTCTTAAATTTTTTTCTATATTCCCTCCAACATCCCTATATCTTAGGAAGGACTTGAGTCCACTTGTCCTCTCATGCCTAAATCTTCTCCAACCATCCCTAGATTCCCTCAATCAGCAACCTAGTCAAGGTGAGATGAGTGACACTTGTCTTCTCCTTCCCCCTTTCTCTCAACCTTCATGTTTTCTCACACCCATCCAAATCTGTAGATTTGATCATGACCATTGATCTGGGACACATGATCTTATCCTCTCAAAGTCTATAAAATTAGGAGTTTGAGTTGAGAAAGAGTTAGTCTTCAAGTGAGTTTTCAAGCTAATAATTTGTGAAAATGTATGCATCGGTGAGTTTTAATCTTGAAGAAATTTAGCATAATAATTTAGCACAATCATTTAGTATTGCATATCATAGTATCAGTTAACTATCAGTTATCAGTCCATTCTTCATATGCCATCTTGGAAGCTACGAGTGCTTGTCTAGAGCACACCATCTACAACCAGGAACAGTGGAGTTAGGACACACTAAGACATAAATCATGAAGGTAATAATAGTGCTTTTATTTTAATATCAATTTCAAGTAGTTTCATTGCTTGAGTTTGGATTTCCTCTAGCATTTTCTTTGTATTTTGTGAAACTAACATGTTGTAGGTAGTATTCTGACGATGAAATTCAATTTGACACACCAATGATATACCAAGTTGGCCTAAGACCGAAACAACATAAACCAAACAACAAATACAACCAGTGACACATCAGGAGCATCAAACAACACGTTACATAAACCAGTCCATAACCTAGTAGAATAACACCAAGACAAGTTTGGTGCTAACTATAACACCACCGATCAAATGGAACATGAACATGATAACTATCACCATCCTGATAACCTTCTAGAAACCGCACAAACACCACGTATTAGATTCATCAAAAGATCTTCATCAAAGTGTTGCTGGTAAAACTGTTACCGGTAACCAAAAGGCTTACTAGAACAAATGATAGCATCTAAATCATCAAAACCTAAACCAACTGAATGTGATAGATATCAGGAACACATGAATAACCAATCCAAAACAATTCCAACAACCGGACCAAACCAAAGACAAATCTCTAGATCAACATCAAAGATCAACCACTCTATAGGAAACTGGTAGACAACAAAATAACTAGTGTTGACATCAATGTAACACATAATTAGTTCCTCCAAATTTCTAATAGATACAATCATTTGTGTTCTCAAATATATTTTCCAGTGCCTGATAATGATGTTAAAAGAATTTTCATTTCTAATTTTCTAAAAAATATTATAGAAAAAATTCTCTTTTCTGAGTTTACTTCCTTTCCACAGTTGTGCTCAACAACCATTTCCGAAGTTTAAACCAAACAAAGGCTTCATCAAATTCAATCACACCATCAACCCCAACAATGTGAATGCTACAATAGGTGTGCCTCCTATTTTAAAATTTTTTGAAAGAGAAAGAATTTACTCCTTTGAATGAATCTTTGTATAGCATCATGTCTCGGTTTTTACAAAGAAATGTTATCAAACTTCCTCCAATAAAACCAGTTGATCCTTCTAAAGCAACTTCACCTAACTTTGATAATAATATTTTTTGTCAATTTCATCGTCAACCTAGTCATGATATTGAAAAATGTTTTGCCTTAAAATGTAAGATACAAGACTTGATTGATGATAATACTATATCTGTGGTAGGTGTGAATGATAAGGGAAACAAATCAGTAGCTCCTCCTAATTAAAATCTTAATATTTTCATTGATCATTTACCCTCTCATACCTCTAATGTAATTGAGACTAAACACACTTCTTTCTCTCCCACTGATTTCACTTTCAAAGCGAAAAATGTGGTTAATTTGGTAGAGAAAAAGAAACACCTAAGGATCCATGTATCACATTTAATCCTAGTGAGACCATTAGGGCACCTGATGGCCTTTTATACATAGTTTAGAGGATCCAAGGCAAACCTTGTCGTGGTGTGCTTATGTTGGCATATGTGCAGAGTATGATGACATGATGATATTGTATGTTTTCATTGATGTCAATATGTTGAAGAGTGAACCGGTATATTGAAGTAAGCAATTGGCAAGAGAATCGGTATGATGTTGTGAATCGGTATGTGTGAAAAAGTGAAGCAGTATGTTTGTTCAAGGCAAACCGATATGTTGGAATGTGAACCAGTAAATGGAATGTGGTATCACTACCAATTGGTAGTCTTAGCTTCAGGGTTTGTAGTTGAAGTGTTTCAAGCCTGTGTGATTCAACTGATGACATTGTGTGATGAGTTTAGCATTGTAATAAAGAATAGATTGTGTTGCCACATCAGCCTTGTGCACATGAAGGATCTTGCATGAAGGAGATTGATCCTATCTACCTCGGGAATGTGCGAAGTCTCTGTAAATAGTGGAGAACGCGTGATGGGTTATTAGCCTCCAAAAAGTAGTGAAGAGATAATTATGCAAAACGTCTTGAGATCTCTTCAAGACTGTTGTAATCAATGTAATATGTTCAATGGTCAGGATTGAACCGACTGAATTGCTTAACCTAAATGTTTAGGGTTTAAGGTTTATGCTATCGACCTATCAGTTTCCTATAAGGTTGATGTTGTTTTTCATGTTGAAGTTGTTGGCAAATATTGTGTGTGTATCTAAGTGCAAAGATACATGATTCTTGCCAGACCAGATAAGAGAATAGATACCTATAGAGTGTGATTGCAGAAGAAAGGAACTAAAGTGGATCTGCATTGGCATTGAATTGCTGTTACCAGATCATTGTAATACCTGTTGACCTCTAACCACTTCAATAGTTGAAAAATCCCTTACCAGGGTTGCTTTAACCGGCTTGCTGTAAATCCTTTAACAGGGTGACTCAAAATCTTTGAGTTCTTGAAATCCTCTAACAAGGTAACCTTTCACAGGGTTTAAACCTTAATCGAGTATTTTAGCTATCCCTTAACTGGGTGATCCCTAGCAAGATCGGTTCTTAACAGAACCTATTGTAATAGTCTCTAACCGGACTAGGCTCCTAATAGAGTGGACTTCAAAAGGGTTCAAAGAACAGCTTGTGGGTATTAATCCCCATAGTGGTTTTTCCCAGTTGGGTTTCCATGTGAAAAAAATGTGTGTTATGTGTGATTCTCTTTCATGTGATGCTTTGCTATTTTTTGTCAAGCAGCAAAGCATGTTGAACCAGTAAGTCTTTACATTTCTGTTGATGTATCACTAGTGTATGCATATGGGTGAAGTGGAAATAAGATGTTAGATTGTGTGGAAAGTCAAGAGTTACCGGTTTATGTCTTTCACATTTTTTCTGTGTTTAACCGACAGTAATCTAGCTTAGACCAGTGTTATTGCTTGCTAGTCAAGTGTAGAGTTTTCAGTCAAACCGGTTTTAAGGGAAAGTGATTTTTGCCTATACTGATTCAGCACCCATCTTAGTACCGGTTGGGTACTAACTGTTCATCATTTATCAATCAGCTTATTGATCCCTCTTGCATGGTTAATATTATCACTGAAGAATATCTTTATACTAATGTGGCCATTAAGTTGTTTGATGGATTTTCTTGTCCTACTATTGGTTCTATCACACTTCCTATTGAGCTTCATACTAAATATATAGATGTCAACATTTTTATCATTCCTTTATTTGAATAATTCTGTGTGAATTTAGGCTACCCTTGGCTATCTTCCACGAAGGCTAATGCTTCTCCAATCCATAAGTGTTTGAAATTTTCCCACAATGGAGAAATCATAACTGTCAACCATAGTTTATTTTGACCAACCAAAAGAAGCCAAGGTGTTCCTATTGATTACTTTTGGCCTCAACAATCTAAATCTCTTACACCAAGAAGTGATGATTTCTTTCAATATTATCAAAAATGGAAGAAAGATATGATTTTATCCTTAACCCAACCTAGAACTCCAACACTTGACATTCCCATCAATCTTGAAAATGAAGTTGTTCCCCTAACAGATAGAACCAATCTTCCTCCTAAGGAAGATTCCCAACCTATTCCTAAAAATGAGACTATGCCTTCTCCTAAGAAGAACAATAAGATTCCTCTTAAGGTTAGACCTATACCTCATCCTCATGATGGACCTGGTCTCCTTCCTAAACCAAACATTGCTCCTTTATATGGTGCACTTCCAACTCCCTCATCTTATAGAGAGAAGAGACCCACCTCTCCTCTTGTCCACCCTAAAATACCTCAACCTAAACATCCAACTACCAAAGATGAGAATATTCCTCTTTCAACAAATATACCCCAGTCTTCTCCAGCTTCCGCTAAAACTAGATGGAATCATTGTGCGAGAGAACGTCAATGAAAACATCATGCCAGAGCTCGTGAAGTTGTTTCTCAAACTATTCAACCTCCCAAAACACCAATAGTTCACATTATTCTATATTCTCCTAAGCAAGATGTTGAACCTAAATCTCCAAATCATAAGCTACCAAAACATGTGATGATTTTACATCTATTCATGTTAGAGCTCCTCTTTTTATAGATCTTGATAAAGAAATGGGCACAAGTGTTATTCATGATGGCAATGCAACTCCTAATGCTTCTGATAGTGAATGTGAATATGGTGATGTTGACAATCATTTATCTCTAGAATTTTCAAAAGTCTTCATCCTAGCTCCTTAAAATGAACAAAGTGACTTAGTACATTAGCATGGTCCTTGTTTGGATGTAGTGATAGCTCCATCTATTGTGATCGATGTTTCTCCTATGGCGTATTTCCCTCCTTCCCAAAATAATGATTAGCAAGATCAGGAGGTGGATGTCATGCTAGAATAGATGCATTAGTACCATAGATCCTCTACCTCTCTCCTTTCTTGCTTTTTTGTGGCCATTCTTCTATGTGTATCCCTATTCTTCTATTTGTTATCCCTAGTGATGTCTACTTGAGGATGATGCAAAGCATTGAGGTCTCTTTTGGTCTCTTTCATGTTGACTCAAAAGACACATGTGTTCCCTTTCTTCCAAGGTAGTTTACTTTCTTTGGGGAATGAGGACTATTCTATGTATATGTATACATGATATACATGAGTTATCATACAACATACTGATCCTGAGGAAAGTGAAACCACCTCGCTCTTTGTGTTTTGTGTTCATTATCCTTGGGTTTATTCTTCGATCGTGGGACAAATCCATGTGATAACGTGTTCCATCTCTTTCTCTCTCTTAGGTGTATCCTACCTAAAAGCAATCACTCCCAATAAGGCCTGCGCAATCACTTTAATGATGGGGCATACACTCCACTAATATTTTCCTTCTTGATACTTGGAGTTACTTAGTGAATTTGGCTTGCCTTTTTCATTTTGGGTATCCTTTCTTTTCATGACTCATAGTGAGGGGAACTTTACTAATTGTAGTCATGGTTCTCCCTTTTGATCTTCCTTTTACTTTGTCAATCGAAGTTGCGAGATCCTTAGTCTATTGGGGGCTTTGTGCATCTTTCCTCCTTGACATGGTGAAATTCTTTCAATCTTGTCTCCTTGTACTTTACCAGTAGTATTGGTGTATGCTTATACTCCTACTAAAGTGGCGGTTAAATGTGGCATCATAAAATTATGAACCTTGCAATGTGTGACTGCATCTGGGTCAATGCATTATTGGATGAATCCCTAGGCCTGATCGAAGACCCGAAACATGCTCATGACATCAAAAACTTGCATTTTTCATCATTCTACACTGCCTTTTTGTTGTTTCCTATCCTAAATTAGAGCAGGATAGGGGCATGGTTCCCCTATCCCCCTAGGAAAGGGGCATGGCACCCCTATCCTCTCAGGATAGGGGAATGGTGCCCTTGTCCTAGCCCTATTTTGGGTCCCGTTTGATTCCCTCTTGCATTGGGTTTTTGAATTGTTGAGCGGGAAAAGTTTTCCTATGTCTACCTAAGATGGTAAATTATCTAAACCCCCACAATTGGCAAGTATATAATGAGCACTTCCCCTCCTATTTTCATAAGCAAAAATAAGTGAATATAAGTGGATCATAAGGTGAAATTACAAGGTGACATTATTATCAAGCATCAAGCATTCAAGCATTCATTCAAGCATTGAGTATTTCAAGTCTCCTTTCGAGGCTAGGTGATGCATTCAAGACAAGGATTCAACCATTGAAGAGGAGATTTCTATCAACATTCATGACATCCTATTTCACAAATCCATTCAATAAAATTCATCTACAAAGGTATCAACATTTCAATTACATCCCCTTCTTGAGTTGGATTCTACTTCTGACATTTCCTTTCATTTATTTACGACATTTTACAACCACTTGGTTAATTCCAAAATGGGGTTTGACTTGAAGGCAAACCCCAAATCCCAACAACATTTACCTGTGTTTTTTGTGTGTAGGTTGAAGGTGCGTGTCTGTAATTGCATGTTTAGGCTTCATTTTCAGAGATGAAAAACCCTTTTCGGCATATGGATTTTTCAAAGGACCATGCATAACTTACGCATGGTCCCTGCAAATTTTTCTCAAATTTGTAGGGAAGCTTTGTCTTGACATTCTACTACTAATTCCAGGTGCACAACTTCATCCCGCATCTCTATCTCAAGTTGTAATCATTTCTTTATCATTTCTGCACTTAGTCTCAATTTTCTTAATTTAACTAGTCTATTACAAAAGAGGGTTAATTTACCTAAGACTTTCCAAATTTACTACAATTCACTTAGTACTCAATCTCTTATCATTGGGGATTGGATCTAGTGAATTCAACCACTCTTTTGCATGTAATGTGTGAAAAATTGAAGGGAATCCTTTGTGAAACTTTCATTCCTCTTTTGAGGGGAGTAAAGCTTTCCACTTGATCTCCCCTCATCATTTTTCACCATATTACATTTTGGTGAACCCGACGTCTTACATGCTTCACATTGAAAATTATTGCATACTTTTCATTTACAAATTTAATTTTCTTGCAATTTACACAAACTTAGTGGTTAACTCATTCAAAACCCTATTTGCTAAAATTGAAATTGAACTTGTATTTTGCAAAAAAAATACTATCTATTGTCTTAGATCTAAAAATTACATTTCTTGTCAGATTCAATTCTTTCATTGTCTTGTTCAACTTGAATTTATAAAATTAATTGGTTAATTGTCAAAACCCTAATTTTTAAACATCAACTTGAACTTGTGCAAAAAATAGATTTACATTTAATTTTCAGACTTGTCTTCTTGCCTAAAATTCAAATTTTCAATTTCCCTCCTTTTCCCAAAATTCAAAATTTCAAAATTTAATTGTTAGGTCCTAAAATCCTAATTTTTAAATTTAATTGGATTTTGTGCAAATTTCAATCAATTTCAACCAATTTCAGTTTTCTAAATATTATTTAAGCTGGCCCTATCCATTAGGTTTGACCTTTTTACAAATTGCAATTCAATTTCTTATCTTTTTCAAAACCCTAGTAGGGACCTATTTCAACATTCAAACCTTAATTTCACATATCTAGAGATCATAAAATAAATCATTTTTTGGTTTAGCTCTCAAATCATCATAGCTTTCATCCTTGAAAAAGTCGAAAAAGCTAGGAGGATTATGCATCACTTATGCACAGTCCCTGACTCTTTTCCCAAAATTTTGGGAGATTGTTATGACTTTATTTAATTGCTTAAATCTAGAAAATTGGCTGATTTTGTTGAATTTAGATCCTTCTAAAATAAAAAACACTTCCCAATTTTAACATTGCAACTTTCAAGGAAACATTTAAAATTAAGTGGTTAATTATAATCTACCCTAATTTTAAGATCTTAATTGTGTCAATTTTAAATTTGAAATTAAGTGGTATCACATTGGCCCTAATTTTAAGATATTAATTGTGTCAATTTTAAATTTGAAATTAAGTGATATCCCATTGGCCCTAATTTTAAATTTCAATCTCTTTTTATTAGTTATAAATGTTTCTTGGAGATTGTGTCATTTCTTCTTTCAACAAAGTTCAATTTGTATAACCATCATTTTCTTGAATATTGCATTATTCAATTTTGCAAACTTTGTTCCCAAAAATTCAAATTCAAATTCAAATTTTAAAATTTTCCCTTTAGTGCATGAGTTTTACAACTATTAGTCCTACCTATACTATCCCCTTTAGACGAAGCATTAGAATTAAGGCTTCCCTATAAGGACCTGGGAAGGACAACTAAGAGGGTGGGGTGAATCAGTTGTCAACCAGTTGTCGATAAATTATAAATCAAATGCAAATTATTCCAACTTAAACTTAGTGCAAGTAAACCAAACTTAAATGTCGGTAAAACAAATTAATAGTTATAGCAGTACCAGTGTAACTTAATGCATGAAACAGAAAGAGAAACAACATCCACAATGCATAACACAAAGATTTTGACATGGAAACCTGATAAGGAGAAAAACCATGGTGGGAAACCTTACCCACAATCAGATGATACTACTATAGATAATAAGTGTATACAAATGGGGTCTGCACATGCAAAAAGGCCAATCACATAGAGCTCACTACTCAATCACAAAATAGGAGTCACACTAACTACACAATTGGATGGTTAAAACCAATGATAATGTATTGTTGAATATAGCATCTGCAATGTTGGATTCAGTACCGGTTTAAGCTTTGAACATGAGTGTCAAACACCTTCATAACCTTCCTTCAACCTTCAGATAATGTATGCATGATTCGCACAAGGATCTACTTATTTTCGCTCTTCAATATCAACACACACTCATACCATATCACATATTCGATCTTTAATAAGATCTTACAATCATATATACAAAACCTAACACCAAATGTATGGGTCGGCTCACTATAGATATTACAATTAAATCAATTACAAATAAGTCTTAATGTGATACAACATGTCAGCTCAATACATTTACCACATTATCCAATCAATAAACCATCTCCATAATGTGTCGTCCTGATCTGGAATAGATAACATGTACTGGTCCATAACCTAGACCTATCTATTGGTAAAGGCAAATCTGTCAACCCGATTAGACCAATAAGAAAAACATGAAATCCAAACTTCCAGTCCATATCTTGGACATAACCAAATGATCTCCAAGTTATCATTGTTGTTGGTGAACCATATAACCTGTTGGTGAACATATACTAGTGACTATGCATAAGCCACTAACCATGCCGGTGAGCCATAGTGCTGGTTCAACAGTAAACCATTATAACCATAGAGCCAAATCAACAATGTAGACCTCCAAGAAGATAAGTGTTGACATCAATGACAAAACTAATGCAACACATGACGAAGTCATCCATAATAACAACAATCTCCCCCTTTGGCATTGATGGCAACACTAGATGGAGAAACATCTAAGTGCCAAAAATAGAATGCCAAATACCAATAAACCAACAATCTCCCAAAATAGATCAATCACAAAGTTATGTAATCAGAAACATAAACCAAAATAAAATGTATCTCTCCAAAGTGTATATCTCTCCCTCAAGGAATAATGTTTTCCCATAGATATCTCTCCCCCTTTGACATCAAATGCCAAAGCAGTTAAGAATTCAAAACATAACATTCAACTAACTACTCCCCCTGAGAAGTAGCTCTCTTTCATGAAAGCTGGAAAAAGATTTTTCTGTTTATCCTTACTGGTTTGATGTCAATCTTCATCACTCAAGTCTCAGATGGTGGGGACATTACCCCAAGCTGCTCTCTGAGATATTCAAATGTTTCCTTAGGCAAAGGCTTTGTAAAGATATCTGCAATTTTCTCTTTAGTATTCATATAAACCAATTTCACTTCATTTGCCTCAACATTCAAATAATGTATGTGTGATTCGCACAAGGATCTTCTTATTTTCTCTCTTCAATATCCTCACACACTCATTAGATATCACATATCCGATCTTCAATAAGATCTTACAATCATATATACAAAACCTAAGACCAAATGTATACGTCGGCTTACTAAAGATATTACGATTAAATCAATTACAAATAAGTCTTGATGTGATACAACATGTCAACTCAATACATTTACCACATTATCCAATCAATAAACCATCTCCATAATGTGTCGTGTTGATTTGGAATAGATAACATGTACCAGTCCATAACCTAGACCTATATGTTGGTAAAGGCAAATCTGTCAACCTAATTAGACCAATCAGAAAAACAACAAATCCAAACTTCCAATCCATGTCTTCGACATAACCAAATGATCTCCAAGTTATCATTGTTGTTAGTGAACCATATAACCTACTGGTGAACATATATCGGTGATTGTGCATAAGCCACTAACCATGTTAGTGAACCATAGTGTCGGTTCAACAGTAAACCAATATAACCATAGAGCCAAATCAACAATGTAGACCTCCAAGAAGATAAGCATTAACATCAATGAAAAAACCAATGCAACACATGATGAGGTCATGCATAATACCAACATTCCCAAGGTTTAATTCTCGAAGAGATGGAGCCTAATTTGGGTGACTTGTATAATGAGGATATTGCTAATTATTCCCATCCTAATAATATCTCTACCTACCCAATTGATGATTCCCATGATGAAGAAGAATATTTGACAATTTCCAACAATGGATGTCCCAATAATATCCTAATAGTGAAGCTCTTCCATTAATTGAAGGTCTAAAATTCATGATTCAAAGTGATAAAAATGAAATTGATATATTGCATGGTATTTCTCACATTTTTTATTCTAATGTTATGCGTATGAAGAGTTGTGCTGAGAACCTAGGTTATTCACAACCTCCTACACAAATCAATCATTCTATTCCTGTGACCACTTCTATGGCTAGTATTCCTACTTTCACTTCAAACATCATGGGTACTTCAACTCAAAATGGCATACCTACAACCATTCATCATGGGGGTAATCCCTCTTCTTCATTCAACCCTCCATATTTATCTATGCCTTCAATGAGTATTCCTATTGTCTCTCAACCGATCAATGTGAGACAAGGGGGAAATTCATTCAATCATTTAACTCTTTTTAGTGTCCCATTACCTACTCAATCATCATCTGTGCCTACTTACTATAGTGTCCCACCACCTTATTCTCAATCAATGCCTTCTTTCAATAACATTACACCACCTTTGCAATCAAACATGTCTAACATAATTTCTTCAACCGAAGCAACCATTAATAACCTTGCTCAAACTGTGTCTTCATTGAAACAACAACTTGCTTCAATAAGTTAATCCAAGTTTAGTGTGCCCACATTTGATGTTATGAGCCCAATTTATCTTGATATTGTTAGATTTGGTGCTCCTAAACATGTTGAAGTCCCTCAATTGGAACTCTATAATAGAAAAGGTGATCCTTTAACACATGTCAAAATATTCCAAACTTTGTGTACTGGCTTTGGTCACGATCAGAGATTGCTTGCCAAATTGTTTACTAGAACATTAAGAGATAAGGGTTTACAATGGTTTTGTTCTTTGCCTTCTTATTCTATTACTTCTTTTCAATAATTAGAAAATGCTTTTATTCAACAATTTAAAAACAACATAGGTCCTAAAATCACTTTGACTGATTTAATGCATTGTAAAAAAGGTGTTAAAGAAAAACTACCTAATTTTATTGGTAGATACAAGCATTTGTGTTCTCAAATCTCTTTTCCAGTGCTTGATAATGATATTCAAAAATTTTGTATTTCTAATTTGCAAAAAGACATTAGGGAAAAATTCTCTTTTCTGAGTTTACTTCCTTTTCGCAGTTATGCACAACATTTCACAAGTATTAATTGACTATGAGTCAAATGGACAAATATACTCCTATGACTTCGAGTGATAAGAGTGAGAGTGCTCAACACTATTTGCGAAGTTCAAACCAAACAAAGGCTTCATCAAATTCAATCACACCATCTACCACAACAATGTGAGTGATACAATAGGTGTGCCTCCTATTTCTATTTTTTTCAAAAGACAGAAATAATTAACTCCTTCGAATGAATCTTTGTATAGCATCATGTGTCAAATGTTACAAAGAAATGTTATCAAAATTCCTCCAATAAAACCAGTTGATCCTTCTAAAGAAACTTCACCTAACTTTGATAATAATTCTTTTTGTCAATTTCATTGTCAACCTGGTCATGATACTGAAAATGTTTTTGCATTAAAATGTAAGATTTAAAGACTTTATTGATAATTATACTATATTTCTGGTAGGTGTGAATGATAAGGGGAACAAATCAGTAGCTCCTCCAAATCAAAATCTTAATATTTTCATTGATCCTTTACCCTCTCATACCTCTAATGTAATTGAGACAATACACACTTCTTTCTCTCCTACTAATTTCACTTTCACAGCTCAAAATGTGATTAATTTGGTAGAGAAATAAGAAACATCGAAGGATCCATGTATCACATTTAATCCTAGTGAGACCATTAGGGCACCTGATGGCTCTTTATACATAGTTGTGAAGATCAAAGGCAAACCTTGTCATGGTGTGCTTATTGATCCCTCTTGCAGGGTTAATATCATCACTGAAGAATATCTTTATACTTTACATTTGCATCAACCAATCTATGATGATACTAATGTGGTTGTTATGTTATTTGATGGATTTTCTTGTCCTACTATTGGTGCTATCACACTTCCTATTGAGCTTCATACTAAATGTATAGATGTCAACTTTGTTATCATTCCTTCATCTGAATGATTTTGTGTGATGTTAGGCTACCCTTGGCTATCTTCCATGAAGTCTACTGCTTCTCCAATCCATAAGTGTTTGAAATTTCCCCAGAATAGAGAAATCACAACTATCAACCATAGCTTATTTCGTCCAACCGAAAGAAGCCTCAATGTTCCTATTGATTACTTTTGGCCTCAACAATATCTTCCACCAAGAAGTGATTCTCTCTTTCAATCTTATCAAAAATGGAAGAAAGATATGATTTTACCCTTAAGCCAACCTACAACTCCAATGCTTGATATTCCCATCATTCTTGAAGATGAAGTTCTTTCCCTAATGGATAGAACTAATCTTCCTCCTATGGAAGATTCCCAACCTATTCCTATAGATGATACTAAGCCTTCTCCTAAAAATAACAATAATATTCCTCCTAAGGTTAGACCTATACCTACTGCTCATGATGGATCTGGTCTCCTTCCTAAACCAAACATTCCTCCTTTATATGGTGCAATTCCACCTCCTTCCTCTTATATAGAGAAGAGACCTACCTCTCCTCTTGTCCACCCTCAAAGACCCCAACCTAAACATATAGCTACCAAAGATGAGAATATTCCTCCTTCAACAAATATACCTGTCTTCTTAGCCTTCCGCTAAAACTAGATGGAATCGTTATGCGAGAGAAAACCAACAAAAATATCATGCTAGATCTCGTGAAGTTTTTTCTCAAACTATTCAATCTCTAAAAACACCAACAATTGACATTCTTCCATTTTCTCCTAAGCAAGATGTTGAACCTAAATCTCCAAATCATAAGTTGCAAAAAACATGTGATGGTTTTACTTCTATTCATGTTAGAGCTCCTCTTTTTACAAATATTCATGAAGAAATGGGTACAAATGTTATTCATGGTGGAAATACAACTCCTAATGCTTCTGATAGTGAATATGAATATGTTCATGTTGACAATCATTTATCTGCAAAATTTTCAAAAGCCTTTATCCTAGCTCCTAGAAACAAACAAAGTGACTCAGTACATGAGAATAGTCCTTGTTTGGATCTTGTGATAGCTCCATCTTTTATGCTTGATGTCACTCCTTTGGTGTGTTTCCTAGCTTCCTGAAATAATGATCAACAAGAGCGGGAGGTGGATGTCGTGCTAGATTAGCTACATTAGTATTGTAGATCCTCTACCTCTCTCCTTTCTTGCTCTTTTGTGACTATTATTCTATGTGTATCCCTATTCTTCTATTTATTGTACCTAGTGATGTCTACTTGAGGATGATGCAAACCATTGAGGTCCCTTGTGGTCTCTTTCATGTTGACTCAAAAGACACGTGTTTTGTTTCTTCCAAGGTGGTTTCCTTTCTTTGGGGAACGAGGACTATTCTTTGCATGTATATACATGATATACATGAGTTATCATACAACATACTGATCTAGAGGAAAGCGAAGCCACCTCATGTTGTGTGCTATATTCATTATCCTTGGGTTTATTCCTTGATCGGGGGCTAAATCCTTGCGATAATATGCTCCATCTCTTTCTCTCTCTTAGGTGTATCCTACCTTGAAGCAATCACTCCCAATAAGGTTTGTGTGATCTCTTTAACATGGGGGCATACACTCCACTCATATTTTACTTCTTGATAGTTGGAGTTACTTAGTGAACTTGGCTTGGCTTTGTAATTTTTGGTATCCTTTATTTTCATGACTTATAGTGAGGGGAACTTTACTACTTGCAGTCATGGTTCTCCCTCTTGATCTTCCATTTTACTTTGTCAATCGAAGTTGTGAGATCCTTAGTCCACTGGGGGCTTGGTGCATCTTGCCTCCATGACATGGTGAAAGTCTTTGAATCTTGTCACCTTGTACTTTACCAGTAGTATTGGTGTATGCTTATACTCCCGCTCAAGTGGGGAAGAAATGTAGCATCATAAAATTACAACCCTTGCAAATTTTGACTGCATTTGGGTCTATGTATTAGCAGACGAATCCCTAGACCTATTTGGATACCAGAAACATGCTCATGATATCAAAAACTTACATTTTTCATCATTTTGCATTGCCTTTTTGTTGTTGCATGTCGTAAATTAGGATAGGATAGGGGCATGGCACCATTTTCCTAGCCCTATTTTGGGCCCCCTTTGATTCCCCCTTGCATTGGGTTGGTCAATTGTTGAGCGTGAGAAGTTTTCCTATGTTGTACTAAGATGGTAAATTATCTAAACACCCCTAATGGGCAACTATATAAAGATTACTTCCCCTCCTTTTTGCATAATCGAAGATAAGTGGATCATAAAGTGAAATTACAAGGCGACATTATCATCAAGCATTCAAAAATTCATTCAAGCATTGAGTATTTCAAGTCTCTTTTCAAGGCTAGGTGTTGCATTCAAGACAAGGATTCAAACATTGAAGAGGAGATTGCTATCAACATTCAAGATATCCTATTTCACATATCCATTCGAGCAAATTCATCTACAAAGGTATCAACATTTCAACTACATCCCCTTCTTGAGGTGGATTCTACTTTAGACATTTCCTTTCATTTATTTTCAGCATTTTACAACCACTTGGTTAATTCCAAAATGGGGGTTGACATGAAAGAAAACTCCCAATCCCAACAACATTTCCCCCTCTTTTCTGGGTATGGGTTGCATGTGTGTGGCTGTAATTGTAGGTTTAGGCTTCATTTTTAGAGACAGAAAAACTCTTTTTCATGCATGGATTTTTTGGAGGACCGTGCATAACTTACACACGGTCCCTACAACTTTTTCTTAGATTTGTAGGGAAGCTTCGCCTCGACATTCTACTACTAATTCTAGGTGCACAACATCATTCCACATCTCTATGTCAAGATATAATCATTTCTTTATCATTTCTGCACTTAGTCTCAATTTCCTTAATTCAACTAGTCTATTACAAAAGAGGGTTAATTTACCTAATACTTTCCAAATTTACTGCAATTCACTTAGTTCTCAATCTCTTACCATTGGGGATTGGATCTCGTGAATTCAATTCCTCTTTTGAATGTAATGTGTGAAAAATTTAAGAGAATCCTTTGTGAAACTTTCATTCCTCTTTTTAGGGGAGTAAAGCTTTCCACTTGATCTCCCCTCATCATTTTTCACCATACTATTATTAGGAATCCCAAAGATACTAAGAGGGGGGGGTGAATTAGTATCTGATTGGTAATAATATTTTCTTAACTTATAACAAGAAAAATATATTAAAACTGTGTACCAGTAAACCAGAAATAATGCAACAAATAAGAATAATAACCACAACATAAAAAGCACACCATAACACAATATTTTAATGAGAAAACCCTATGTGGGAAAAACCTCAGTGGGATTTGTGACCCACAATATTTGCTTACTAGCCAATAAGGGAATATTACTGCTACAATAGGGGCCTACACATGCAAGAAGGCCAAGTGCCTAGAGCTCACTACTCAATTACAAAGGAAATCACACTGACTTACAAAAATGGATTATACTAATCCAATGTCTTGTACTACTTCAAATTAGCATCGGCTATGCCAAATTCAGTACCGGTTTAAGCTCTTCTACATACATAAACCCTTATCCAATAATTCGCATATTAGGTCTGCTACCTTCTATTCATATTTGGCATCCTACCTCTTACAAAATGATCTACAATGATCTCATACATATATGAGTCATGTTACAATCTACCATGTCAGCTTACAAACGATTTTACAATTAATTACAAAATACATTAATACAAAATTGTTGTCGGCCAGGGTGTCGATATTCTTCTTTTCAGTGCCGGTGTTCTATATGTTGGTGTAGAGTCTGCCGATGTTGGTGCCTGTGTCTACCTATCAGTATCACATTATTGCAAGGTTGCCATCAATGACAATACCTTCAATCACCTACAATTTCTCATTGGAGTGTGCATTTGCCAACAATCTCCCCCTTTGGCATTGATGGCAACACTCATGAGAAAAATTCAAGAATGTATCCAAAAATTGAAGTCCAAAAAAAATCTTTCCAAAAAATGTATGTCCAAAAATGTATGCTCCCCGTGAGCAAATAATCTCTACTTTTGGATTTTTCTCATCTCTACTACTCCTCCTTTGACATCAATGACAAAGGTTGTCATTCCTTGTCAGTGGAGTCCTGCCTGGATTCTTGTAACCGGTGGGTTACAATCTAAAAACTATCTATCAAAACCAAATTTAAACCATTACTGAATGATTTGTTGTCTTCTAGTGCCTCTTGAGTTCTCTGTATTGTACTGGTGAGTATGTGCATTTTCTCTTCCAGTGTCTTCAGTTTGGGAACTAGAGCCTCAGATATTTCTTTTTTCAAAGAAATGAGGTAATCTAGTTTGGGACCAAGTCTACATTTCAAGTCCTTTACTTTATCCTACTCTAACTTCTTGATTTTCTCTTCTAGCTCTGCAATCTTCTTCTCTATCTCCAAAAATGAATCAGATCTACCTACTAGATTGTCAGCAATATTGTTAATCTTATCTTGTACTTTGCCAATTTCCTTGTCTAGATCTTTTGTTAGAATATTTGTTTTACAAGTGTCTCTATACAATTTCTTGAAATCAAAAATTGTCTCTCCAAGTTCTGGTAATAATGTGTCCATTTTCTCTTTGTTCTTCTTTACAATTTCCTCAAAGAATTTCTCTTTTTGTTTTATCTTTCTTTCCTTAAATATATCCTCATTGATTTGATCAACTGTCAGAATGTTGTCGGTGATGAACTTAGACAATGTGTCTAGTTGACCTAAAGAATCCTTATTATCCACAATGCACTTTGGTGCTATCAATTTAAGACTAGGGATGGTGTCATCAATAGCCTTATAGGCTTGTGTGTTACATTGTGTGATCTTATTTATTGAATCCAATAAGACCTCTGTTATATTTACAGGTCTGAATTCTACTACAGAAGTACCAGATGTCTACCCAACTATTCTCACAATATCCATGCTACCGGTTGTAGTAATCACCTTGCTTGATTTGACCTCTGGTAGGTGAGTCTGTGTTTGCATTTCTACAAATAGAGGTTTAGGCTTTTTAGTTTTGGCCGGTGGCACTGTTTCTATCTGAACTTGTGTCTGAACATGTTCCGGTTTTTCAATCTATGTCTCTGTACTATTCTTTGTCAGTTCTTTTGATGTTTTGTCAATTGTATCTAGCGGTTTCTCAGTGGTATCCTCTGCCGGTTGCTCTATCTGAGTAGGTTTTTTTGTGTTTATATTTACAGTTTCATTTACCTCAACCTCAGCATCTATAGCCGATGACCCAGTAGTCACATCTTTCTTCTTGTCCTCAATGGTTTCTCTGTCAACTACAACATTTACTTCTTGAGTATCTATATTTACAATGTACAAAATTTTAGATTCATGATTAGTATTGTCTAGTGGAGTCTCCATACTCTCAGTGGCCGGTTGACTATTAGTAGTATCTACTGGTGGAGTATCTAAAGGAGGTGGGGGCACATTATCAGTTATTTTAAGGCTTGGAGGTCCAACTACCTTACCTTTCCCCTTATCCCTGTCCTTTTGGTATACTCTGATAGACTTTGATCTAAGTAATTCTTCCTATTTTTCTTTTTCCACAAAGAGTATATCCCATGCATCTACTATTTCCTCAGAGACTTCTTTTATTCTTCCTTCCATCAATGCTACATGTCGGTGAGCAGTAGAGAATACTATCCGGTTTGCTTCACTGATAAGTTTATCTATTTCATTAGTTGAGTTGACTGGATGTAATGCAAGTAATTTTTCAATCTTAATTTTCTTGTCCAGCTCAACGATGGCTAACCTTCTAGCTTCTGATCTCCTATACAGATCATTTGGTATTTCATCAACAACTTCCATCAAAAATTTATTGTATATATCTAAGTGTAAAATTACACTGTTCTCTATGCTTTCCTTGTCATCTGCAGATAGTGTGTTGTATATTTTGCTGATGTTTTTCAATTTTCCATCTTTAGTTATTTTGCTCAAGATTTTATACAATGGAGAAATATCCTTCTCTACCTTCTTTTTCTTAGGTGTCAACTTTTTCATTGGAGGCCTTACTGCCTATTGTTTTTGCCTTTTTTTCCTAGGTGTAGGTGAGGGTATCGGTGAGGGTTTTCATTTTCTATCTACCCCTTTGAATGCTGTCAGTATGTCACTTTCAGAGGAGGTTCCAACTGGTGAAAGATGAGCTTCTAGTTGAAGTCCTTCCAACTCACTTTCCTTTATACCAGTTTGTTTCAAGACATCTTCTTTAATTGCTTTAGCCTGTCGGGTTCCTTTTGCTTATTGTTTCTTCGACCTTCTTAACCCTTTTTCTAGACTGAATTCCACTTTCTATTGTTTCTACATTTCCAAAAACTTTCTCAGTAGGCTCCTTTGGTGCTTCAAGGAGGGATTTTGCATAAGTTTCAATAATATTGTCAATTGTCTCATATCCCATTTCAGTTACCCAAATAGTTCTAGGGACAACTGCCTCCATCCAAAACAAATTTCTTTCTGATATTTGTCCACAATAGCTTGTGACAATCTTACTCTAGTTGTCATTCGAGCCTTCAATGCTTGGAAGTATTCATTTAAGTTTTTCTCTCAGTTTTCTCCCATATTTCTCAATAGATCCAACAATTGCTTTCCTACCGGTATATCAAAACTAAAATCCCTTCTACCAATACTGGGTGCTTGTTTATTATGTACAACATTAGATAAACAAGCAAATTTCCAAATCTGAATGTTCCTTTCTTATCTCCTTTGATCTTCTTCAAATTATCTACTAGCTCATCTTTGAACCATTCACATACATCTACTCTTGCATTATCATTAACCATGTCATAGGCACTTTTGATACATAGGCTAGAAACTGAGTTCAACCTGTTTGCATGTGTAGCTTTATAACATAAGATCATATTGATAAATCTAACATTGATGTCTTTTACATTGTTTACCCTTAGAAATCTTTTGTCGAATGTTGCACTGGTTAGGTTTATTACTGTGTCATTTGAGACCTTCTTTGTTCTGTTAGGTCTGCTACCGGTGGAAGGTAACCCTGTTACTGCTTTTACCACTTCTTTTGTGATTTTATGAATTGAATCCAACCAAAAGAATTCACCATGTACTCTACTTATAACAATTCTTATAATATCCTCAGGAAAATTAGGGATGCTAAGGATGTCCACAAAACATAGGGTTTCTACTATCTTGTGTTTCAGCTTGACATTTCCATCTACATCACAAATCACAGTCTTGTACATGTTCTTGATCTCATCATTACCTAATTCCTCAATATCACAATGTATATAAATCCTAGGGTCTTCAGCATATACAACTCCCTTAGGAATTTGAGAGAATGGACCTATGCTATAATCTTTCTTTGCTATTTCGGGAACCAGTTTGAATACGGGTCTAGGGAGCTTGACAACCTCAACAACAATAGGGTTTGCAATAAATTCAAGAGTGGATGAAGAAGCCATAGTTATAAATACCTCAATCTACCTTAAGGATGAATGCTTGGATGAATTTCTTCACTTCTTTGCTAAGAATGCCTTCGATCAGGAATTTTTGCAGTCTCAAAGTTTTGAATGCTCAGTGAATGAAAAAGGAGCCAAAACACTTGCTTTATAATGTTATTTTCTTCAACTACCACATTTAATGCTCTGTCGATTAAGTTACAACTTAACTTATCTGTCGGTATAGAAGTAATTTCAACTTCTCACCATCAACCGAGGGAATAATAGCATACTTTCAATTTGTTGCTAAACCCCCAAAGGATTTTTCCTTCAGTTAGATGAAGAGTCTCCTATCGGTGGAGTGTTACTCTATTCTACCAGTGGAGGAGTATTCCCATCAACATTTTGTTCTGACTTTCTGATCCATTGTTTTGAGAATTCTTGCTTTACCTCTTCAACCTTTTCTTTACCTTTCAAACTAGGACCTTTGTTATTTGTCGGTGGGGACTTGCTTCTACAAAAATTTTCAATATGTCCAATTTTGTTACAAGCATAACAAGTCACATTATTTTTCTGAATAGCTTTTGCATATCCTATGCTAGTATGTGTTCTCAATTGATTAGATAAGAGTCCAAATCTTCCACAAACATAACATCTTACATTCATTCTGCAATTTTCTAAGTCATGACCAACTTTGGAACATTTGGAACATTGATCGGTGGGTGTATTAGTGTTCTGATAATTCCTAGATCTACACTAATTTTCTCTATGACCATACTTGTTATAGTTAAAGAATTTCCCATTGAATTTATAAGCATTAGGCTATCTTACCAGTTGTCTATGATCATGATTGTTTGCACTACCGGAGCTCTCACCAATTTCAAAGCCAAGGCCATTTGTATCACCATTAGGTTTCTAATTCTTCAGCATGTCAACAAGTTCTTCAGAACTTTTCTTGAATTTCTCCTTGTGTTGATTTGCAACAGTCAGTTCATTTTCCAAGATTCCTTTTTGTCTCATTAGTTCAGTTCTGTCATTGTGTGTGTGTATCAAATCTATCTTCAACATATCATTTTCATGACTGAGTCTTGTATTTTCATTTTCAACATCATTTAGTCTTCTAGTCAAGTCATCTTCATTCTTCTTCCTATCTTCAATTTCTTTACAAAATATCATGGTCATATCTTGCATCTCATTCTTTATTGTATAGTTATCTTGTCTCAGTTGGTTCACCAGATCATTAAGAGTTTCCTTTTCCTCTTCTTTATTCTACATCTTCTCATAGATTTCTCTTCTTTTATTTCTTGCAATAGTAAAATTCTCTTGAAGTCCTTGAATAATATCTAGTGCAGCCTTCAGATCATCTTCAAGTTTTATATTCTTCATTTTTTCTGCATCATAGTCTGAAAGAGTTGTTTCCAATTGCTTTCTCAAGTTTTCCATCTCTACCAGTGTCAAGATCTTCCTCAAGTTGTTACGCTTTTGAAAATAGAGGACCAAGATCTGATACCAATTGTTAGGATTCCCAAAGATACTGAGAGGGGGGGTGAATCAGTATCTAACCAGTAATAATATTTTCTTAACTTATAACAAGAAAAATATATTAAAACTGTGTATCGGTAAACCAGAAATAATGCAGCAAATAAGAATAATAACCACAACATAAAAGCACACCATAACACAATATTTTAACAAGGAAACCCAGTGTGGGAAAATCCTCAATGGAATTTGTGACCCACAATATTCACTTACTAGCCAATAAGGGAATATTACTGCTACAATAGGGGCCTGCACATGTAGGAAGGCAAAGTGCCTAGAATGCATTGCTCAATTACAAAGGAAGTCACATTGACTTACAAAAATGGATTATACTAATCCAATTTCTTGTACTACTTTAGATTAGCATCTGCTATGCCAAAGTCAATACCAGTTTAAGCTCTGCTACATACATAAACCCTTATCCAATAATTCGCATATTAGGTTTGCTACCTTCTATTCATATTTTGCATCCTACCTCTTACAAAATGATCTACAATGATCTCATACATATATGAGTCATGTTAAAATCCTCCATGTTAGCTTACAAAATATTTTACAATTAATTACAAAATACATTAATACAAAATTGATGTCGGCTAGGGTGCCGGTATTCTTCTTTTCGATGTCGGTGTTCTATATGTTGGTGTAGACTATGTCGGTGCTGGTGCCTGTGTCTACCTGTCGGTATCACATGATTGCAAGGTTGCCATCAATGATAATACCTTCAATCACTTACAATTTTTCATTGGAGTGTGCATTTGCCAACAATTACAAATATTATAGGACATCTTCTCTCTCTCTTTTTCTTTTATAGGATTTTTATCCTTGACCTTGATTTTTTTAGAGTCCAATAGCTTTTGATTTTGATTTGGACTAAAGGACTTTTCTTTATTTTTGATTTTTTATCCCCAATAAGTAAGGGCTTTTATGATTCTTGTTGATCCAAGTCTAGGAGAAGAGTGGAAATGGAATGAGTGGATGAAATAGTAAGGCTATATAATTTCTCAAGAGGGTTGGCAATATATTCAATAGATTCTTTGTTGGAACCACTCTTAGGAATAATGATATCAAGAATTGCATGCACCACTGGAGGAGCTTTGCATTCAGACTTAGTAGGCACAACACTAGGTGGTTCACACCCAATTCCTTGATATTGCAATTTTTTTGTAGGTTGATCCTATCAACTAAATACCTTAGGAGATAGTGGGAGTTTATTAACATGAAAAATATATTCACCACATCCTAGGTCTTTAATCTTGAACTTTTCTTTGATCTCTATTTGTTTTGATGGAGAATAGTTCAAGGATTTTGGATCCACATATGCTGATGATGGAGTTGCTTCTTTGTTTGTTGGTATTATTATTTCCAATTTTGGCCCCAGGTTATTGCAGGATATGAATAGAATCGCATCCCAATTAATAGTCACTTAAACTCCATTATGTGGAAACTTGATACATAGATGATATGTTGAGGGAAAAACTCTCATTTCATGAATGCATGGGCATCCCAACACTATATTGTATGTGAGCTCTAAATCAAGGACCTGACATACCACATCCTTCATCACTTGCCCAACTCTGAGAGGTAAGGTGATTGTGCCCTTGGATGAGCGCTCTTCATCATCATATGCCTTAATGGTGATAGCATTGTTGGCATATGATGAACCAGCATGTTGATATGATGATAATGTATGTTTTCATTAATGTCAATAAGTGCAAGTGAACCGATATGCAGATTGGAAGAAGTTGGTGAATCAGTATGAAGAGATGCAATGAACTGGTGTTGGGGTTTCACTGAGTATGACTAGAAGTTGGTAGTCTGAGCTCTAGGGTTTCTGGTTTGGCAATCTCATTTGTGAGATGCAACCAATGACATTCTATTATGAGTTAGCTAAGAGATGAAGATGAGATCATGATGCCACGTCATCTTTGTGCATGTGAAGGATTTCCTTAAGGATCTTGCATATAAAGATTGACTGCATTAAATATCTACCTCGGGAATGAACATTCTTCTTAGTGGTATGAGAAGAAAGCGTGATGAGTTACTGATTTCTATGTGTGATGAAGAATGGATGATGCAGATTGTCTTGTGATCTATTTGGATGGTCAGGATTGGACCGCTTGTATTGTAAACCTAAAAAGCTTAGGGTTTAGGGTTTATGCTACCAACCTAATTGTTGTCTATAAGGTCGATGATGTTTGTTATTGTGAGTTGTTGGCAAATTTTATGTGTGTATTCGAGTGATGAGATACTTGTGAGACCAGTAAGAGAAAATTACATAGTGTGATTGCAGTGTAGAGGAACTGAAAAGGATCTACCTTAGCATATAGTGTTGTTATCAGATCAAAGCTTTACCTATTGTCTTCTAACCATTTCAATAGAAGGAAAATCCCTTTGTCTGGTCACTTTAACAAGCTTACTGTAAATCCTCTAAATAGGTGAATCAAGTTCATTGATTTCTTTAAATCCTCTAGCAAGGTAACCTTTAATAGGGTTTCAACCTTTAATAGGGTATATAGCCATCCCTTAACCGGGTGATCTTTAACAAGATCGGTTCCTAGCAGAACCTTATTGTAAAGTCTTTAACCAAACTAGGCTCCCAACAGAGTGAGCTTCAAAAGAGTTAAAAAACAAGCTTGTGGGTATTCATCCCCAACGTGGTTTTTCCCATTTGGGTTTCCATGTGAAAAATCTATGTGCCATGAGTTGTGCATTTTTCATGTGATGATTAAGTATTCTTTGTTTAAGTGATTATGCATGCAGCGATAATGGTTATGGTATGGTTGACATGCCACATGCATATATTTATGGGTGAAGTAGATGTCAAGTATTAAATGTATTTGAAGTGATCAGACTTATCAGTCTATGCTGTTTGAAGTCTTACTGTGTTTAACCGATATTGCCATGGTTAAGATTCAATAATGAAGACAACTAATTAGTGTTGTTTTAGCTTGATAAGTTGTTGGAATTTTTTTGTCTGTACTGATTCACCCTCCTCTCAGTACCAGTTAGGGTATCTGTTGTTCATCATTATTCATCAATTGGTATTAGAGCAATTCTAGGTCCTCAGTGATATAAGCTTAACTGCTTGAGGTAAAATATCCTACCTTAATGATGAAGAGGGAAGGTCCTAAGTTCAATAGAGATAACTTCAAAATATGGAAGGATAGAATGAAGGTCTATATCAAGAGTTTGGGTGCTCAACACTGGAGCAATGTTGAGAATGTCTATGTAATTCCCATTGGCAATTTAATCAATGATCAGAAAAGAGAGATTCAAGAAAATGGGCAAGTCATGGAAGACCTTATTAGCAGTTTGTTTGATATTGAGTTCATTTATGTACAAGATAAGGACACTCCTAAAGATGTATGGGACACATTGGAAACTATTTATGGTGGTGATGAGCATGTAAAGCAAGCTAAGGAAGAGAGGCTTAGAGGAGAATTTGAAGACATGAGGATGGTTGAAGGTGAGACCATTTAGCAATATAGCATAAGAATCAAGATGGTTGTTGGAGATATCAAGAGCACTAGTGGAACAATTGATGATGCCACCGTTGTTATTAAAGTCTTGAGATCATTGTTACCGGTCTATGGAATTAGAGTTGTTGCTATTTAGGAACTAAGGTCTATTGATAAAACCAAGGTATTCTTAGACTCTATCATTGTGAAGCTAATTGCATATGAGTTGAATATTTATGATGGTAGTGTTCAAAAGACTGAGTCAGCCTTTAGAGAATCTGTTGCACCAACCAGAAAAGGAAAAGAAGCAAGTATCAGTTATGAATCCATGTAAAGCAGAGGTATGGATGAAGAAGAGATTCTGATGGATTTTGAAGCTCTTCTTGCCAAGAGACTTCCAAAAGGTACTGGAAAATACAAAGGTAAGATTCCTTTGAAATGTTTTTCCTGCAATAAGATAGGACATATAGTTGTTAACTATCCTAACAATGAGAATAAGGGTAAATAGGAGAGGTTTAGAAAGTATAAAGGAGGAAATAGAAGAAATTATCTTGTTACAGTGGATGAAGGTCTTACTAATGAAGAATCTGAGGATGAAGAAAATGAAGACATAGTATTTGTAGTTGTAAAGGAATAAGTGTCTGACAAGAAACCCCTTGTCTCTTGCATGGACAACTCTAATGAGTGGATAATTGATAGTGGCTGTTCTCACCACATGATTGGTGATCAGAGTGTTGGATATTGTTGGATATTGTTGGCATACGATGAACTGACATGTTGATATGATGATAATGTATGTTGTAATTGATGTTAATAAAGTTCAAGTGAACCGCTATGAAGAGGTATGAGGAGATGCAGTGAACCGGTGTCAAGGTTTCACTAAGTGTGACTACCGATTGGCAGTCTCAATTCTATGGTTATCGATTTGGCGATCTAGCTTGTGCGATGCAACCGGTGATACTCTATGATGATTTAGCTAAGAGATATGAGTGAGATCAAGGTACCACATCAACCTTGTGCTCGTGAAGTATTTTCTTAAGGATCTTGCATGAGAAGATCGACTGTGTTTGAAGTGTACCTTGGGAATGATCATTCTTCTTAGTGGTATGAGAAGAGAGAGTGATGGGTTACTGATTCCCATGTGCAGTGAAGAATGAATGATGCAGATTATGTTGTGATCTATGTGAGATCGTAATACTCTATGCAATGTATTTGGATGGTCAGGATTGGACCGCCTATGTAGTAAACCTAAGATGCTTAGGGTTTAGGGTTTATGCAACTAACCTAATTGTTGTCTATAAGGCCGATGATATTTGTTGTTGTAAGTTGTTGGCAAAAGTTGTGTGTGTGTCCAAGTGATGAGATACTTGTCAGACCAATAAGTGGAGAGCTGCAGAGTGTGACTGTAGAGTAGAGGAACTGAAAAGGATCTGCCTTGGCATGTAGTGTTGTTATCATATCAAAAGTTTTACCTATTGTCTTCTAATCATTTCAACAATTGGAAAATCCTTTTACCAGGTAGCTTTAATAGGCTTATTATAAAACCTTTAACCAGGTGACTCAAGATCATTGAGTTCTTCAAATCATCTAGCAAGGTAACATTTAAGAGGGTTTCAACCTTTAACAGGGTATATAGCCATCGCTTAACTAGGTGATCTTTAATAGGATCGGTTCCTAGTAGAACCTTATTGTAAATTCTTTAACTAGACTAGGCTCCTAACAGAGTGATCTTTAAAAGAGTTCAAAACAAGATTGTGGGTATTCATCCCCACTGTGGTTTTTCCCATTTGGGTTTCCACGTGAAAAATCTGTGTGTTATATGTGTCGACTTGAATTTCATCCTTAGAATGCTACCTCCAACAAGTTAGTTTCATAAAATACAAATGGAAATGCTATAGGAAATCCAAACTCAACCAATGAAACTACATGAAATACATATGAAATAAAAATACTAATATTAGCTTCATGGTTTATGTCTCATTGTGTCCTAACTCCACTGTTCCTAGTTGCAGATGGTGTGCTCTCAGATAATGCACTGATAGCTTCCAAGATGGCATATGAAGAATGGATTGATAACTGGTAGTTAACTAATGCTATGATATGCAATACTACATGATTATGCTATATGATAATTGCTATTTGCTTCAAGATTAAAACTCACGAATGCATAAGTTTTAAAAATGATTTGCTTGAAAATGCACTTGAAGTCTAACTCTCTCTCAATTGAAGCTCTTGATTTAATAGACCTTGAGAGGATGAGATGCTGTGGCTTAGATTAATGGTCATGATCATATCTGCAGATTTGGATGGCTATGAGTAAAGGTGAAGGTTTGGAGAAAGGGGGAAGGAGAAGACAAGTGTCACTCATCTCACCTTGACTGGATTGCTAACTGAGGGAATCTAGGGATGGTTGGAGAAGATTTAGACATGATAGGACAAGTGGACTCAAGTCCTTCCTAAGATGTAGGGGGTGTTGGAGATAATATAGAAGATGGTTATGAAATATGTGTACGTACACCATATTCATTAAATTTGGTGGTTGAAGATAAATGATGAATTAATATTTAAGAAATATTAATTTCCTTAGCCACATGTTTGATGAGTTGGCAAAGGGAAGATGAAGTGGAGATGGAAGGTGAGTTGGAAGAGGGGGATTAAATAATTTAAGAAATTATTTAATTTTTGAGACTATAGGATTGGAGAATAACCATTAAATACTAGATATTGAATTGACTAGAGGAGATAATTAAACATTAGATATTTAATTAACTTGGTTAGCGGAATAATTAAAGATTAGATATTTAATTATTTTAGAGGAATAGAATAGATGAATTAATTAATAAAATATTAATTAATAGAAAGACACAAAATGAATTAAATAAATTAATCTTTTCAAATTAACTATTTAATAGAAGAATAATTATTAAATAAATATAAAGTATTTATTTAATTGCTCATAGACATTTTTATGTGTATACATTTTGGCCCTCTTTGAAATGATGTCAAGACAACATTATTTCAAAGATTAAATCAAGTCTCGATAGTGCACTTGGTGAAGATTAAAAATCCTGATTGTGTGCTCCCTCAGAAGATTGATCATGAAATTGTTGAAAACTTTGGTTTGAATGATTGATCTCATGATAATTGATAAAAAAGTCCCATCAATTAACTTCATTTGTGAAAAACAAAATAAATTGTCCCATTGAATAGCATTAATTACTCTTCAAATAGTAAATATATAATTAACCAAGGCTAATTTAAATTTCATTGTTATCCTTGTCAGCTTGTAAAGAAACTTTTCTTGGTGAGGTGGCGAAATGGTGATTCCTATGGAGAACCATCGATTTAAGTGTGTTCAAAGATATCAGCAACCTCCCAAGTATGGGTATCCAATAAGTATCTTATCCCTTGATTTGTTGTCAACTTATTGTGCAACTTTTCATGTTTTAGGTGCGTTTTTTATTTTTTGAATTTTTTGTGATTTTCGGTATTATGTTAGTGCTTTTGCATTTTGATTTAGTGCATATGCAATTAGGTTTAGCGCATATGCATAGATTAGTGCTTATGCTCTTATTGGTAGCACATATGCCAAGGATGTTAGCGCATTTGCATAGGATAGCATTTTTTAATTGTTTGTTTGCACTTTTACAACTGAAGTTGGTGCTTTTGCTTTGTTTTGTGCATATGTTCTTAGGGTTAGCGCATATGCTAAGGATGATAGTGCTTTTGCATAGGATAGCGCATATGCTCAAAATTTATGTTTTTGATAAGTGCAAAAGCTAAAAAAACATTTTGATGATTAGATTTAACATGTTTGATGTGCATGTATGATGAATAGGGACTTGTTTGATTGATTGCTTGAGTGATTGATTGATTGATTTGATTGATTGATTGATTGATTGATTTGATTGATTGATTGATTAGCTCTAAGAAACTGATTTAGTTTCTAATGCAAGAGCTTAGCAGAGTTTTGATTGAACTCAATGATTGATAGAAAACCATGATTGATAGGTTTTTAAGAAAATGATTTGATAGCTTAATTTGCTTCAATTTGATTTGATAGATAGATAGCGTAGGTTGCTTCAGTTTGATTTGATAGATAGATAGCGTAGGTTGATTCAGTTTGATTTGATAGATAGATACCATAGGTTGCTTCAATTTGATTTGATAGATAGATAGTTGATGATTGACTGAATTCTCTTGATAAATAGGAGAAACTTGATGTTCTCCAATGTCGGGACAAATTACCAGTAGTACGCCATTTAGTGCCAGAGTTGATGCAGGCTAAGGTTAGACATATAGATGCTTGTGGTTTATGCCATCTGTTGTATATGCCTGAGATTACGCATAATAGAGGATTGTTGATGACATTAGCCAAGAGATGGCATAGTGAGCATAACACTTTTCACTTGCCCACAGGTGAGATTAGTGTGACACTCAAGGATGTGTATAGGATTCTGCACATCCAAGTGAATGGTGAGTTAGTACAATATGATTTTCAAGATCATGTTGGGATAGAGGTTTGTAAAGTCATGTTTACTTATGATAGCATCGCTAGAGGAGAGATCCGATGGGAGGATATGGTGATGTATTATGAGACTCTCCCTGTGATTCTTGCTGGTTTGATTAGAGGATTTATTTGTCCCATTAGGCAATCATGAGGTTTTGCTATTGGATGGGGTGAGATTCTCCTGAGTATGATGTAGCATTGTACTCAATATGCTTGGGGTGTTTGTATGCTTGCACATTTATATCATGATCTTCATCAGGTGGTGTATGATGAGAGTGCTAGTTTGTCTACATGATGCACTTTATTATAGATTTGGTGTTGGGAGCACATTGTTGTGACTCAGCCTATCCATCACAGAGTTTGAGGAGAGGCAGCCATATATGTATTTTTATGCGGGTATCCTTACTTAGCATAAGCTAGGTAAGATGGAGTATTGGTGTTGGGTGCTTGATTCATTGGATAGCAATACTTGGAGACCATATGTTGATTGTGAGCCATGGATGGATGATGCATAGACATTACCATTAATCATGCAGAGTAGATATCTCATTGGTTGGACTCCTTACATTATTGAGTGATAGTTGATTAGTCACATTCTTAGATAGTTTGGTATGATCCAGCCTATGCCTACTGGTGTAATGATATATGCTCAACGGTACAGAGATAAATGAGATTAGGGACCTTCCTTGTCATTTGAGATTGCTCATGCAGAGTTTCTTGCTACTCTGAGAGTGGCTTATGATATGAGATTACACATTCTTGATCCTAGTGTTATTACAGATTATGCTCAGTATATACTAGCTCATCCATTTCCTCGTATTACTAATCCAGTAGATCCTCCTCCTAGCTTAGGAGATGAGGATGATGAGTTAGATGATCAAGGTGTCAGGAGACAGAGATGGAGATGAGAGCTCAAAGCTACTCAGGAGGCCAGGGGAAGTGGAGATGAGGGTGGGGATGGAGGTGGTGGTGGTAGGAGACCTAGATGGAGGGGAGGTCGATTGAGAGTCCTTGGAGGACCATTTGGACTGGTTGGCAGGATTCGGAGACCACATCCTATGGGTGGGAGGGATGTTGGATAGATTGGAAGGGAGCATGGTAGGGCAGGTATGAGATCACTGAGAGGGTTGCCATTGATAGGCGGCAGAGTGGCTAAACTAGATTGAGGTTGCGAGAGAGGCATTGATTTTGGACATATCCAGCCAGACCCTAGGGTTATTGCAGTGCATGGTGGAGATGATGAGGATCTTGAGGATCATGTTCCCCTTATTAGATGATGGGTTGTGAGAGCTACTCAGACAAAGATTCCAGCAGCTAGACATAGTGGTGGTAAGGAGGGGATTGTCATCTGGAGGATATTCTCACCCACAACTATAGAGATAGACAAAGTCAGGTGGTAGTGGTACATGACAGTCGTGACTTGATTTGGAGGTACTTTTATTTGATATCATTGTATACTTGGACTTTTATTGTTTTATTATGATCTATATGCAGACATGGATTCTATATGATGATGATCTTTATTATGTTACTCTATTTGATGATGATCTATATGCATTGATTATATGGATGATGTTATGATCTTTTCTTATTTATGATAATGATTGACATGATGCAATGATAAATGTTTTTGATTTTCGATTTTGATGACCTTGGATGCAAATGAAAATTATTACTAACTTAAATGATATGTAAATGAATGATTGCTTTAATGATTATGATGATGTAAATACAAATGATCTACATGAAATGTTTTTTATTTTACATGTAAAGTTCATAAATCTAAGTGTAAAGATGCAACTAAATGAACATTAATGGAATGATAATGCAAATAATAATGATGATACACTACATGATGAATGAAATGCACTTAATTGAATGCAAATTAATGCAATGATTTAAATGCAAGTAAATAAAATGGATGATGATTAAAATGATTCTAAAAAATGAATGCACCTATAATGATTAAATGCAAATTGTTTTTGTTTGTCCAAGTATACTCAATCTTTATTTATGACCATTGATCTGTTAATGAAATGATATGCTTATAATGCAACTGACCATGAATTCTTATAATGCAGATGAATAATGAGCTAATCCAAAATCATCTAACTAAAAATTGTACTGCCATTCTTCATATGCTATCTTGTAACAGTGCTTGATTTCATCATTGAGCTTTAAAATGTTGTAAGAAAATACAAGCCACTTGACATGATGATCCAAGATGACCTAAGTATTTCTTACATGGATTTTGATATAGAAAGTTAATACAAGAAACTTGATATAATGGATCAAGTTGACCTTAGTATTGCTTGCAGAACAGACAAGGATTATCCCCTTTCATGCATGACTTGCAACGTCCTCCTTGATCTTTTGCCGATCATATCCTAAGACAAGTACATACCCTAGTAAGAGGTAAACCACAGACAACAATCAAAGAAATAATCATTCCCCATCATAGCTTCTCTAGTCATGGACATCCTTGAGTTGTATAGAGTACATGATTAACAATAAAATCAAGATATAAACACTGAATCTTGCATGTCATTCACATGTTCTTATGGTCATTAACTGATATAATCATCTTGATGAATGATATTTAATAATATCGTATTACTTGCTGGTTGATTCTTCATTTTCTGAGTTTCATGATTCAGTTGTTGATTAAATGCCTTGATTTTTGTTGCTTTGTTGCTCGTTATCTATTTCAAAATCCTAGGTGTTTTTGGTTTTTCTATGTTTTCTGAATGTTTTGGATTTTCAAAGATTCAAAAGATCACCTTAGCAAAAAGGAATTAGAATTTTGCCCCCAATGGAAACAAAAATTTATTATGGATGTATGAATTGATCAAGATCCAAACCATGGCGGGATACAAATGCAGATTGATTGATTCTGATAAGATCCAAGACAGTGACTATGACAATTATGTCAAAGATCGATAATTGTTGGTAAGCTGCATATTTCTTGCTAAATGATTTAGAGAAATGGATGCACAAGATGGAATGGATAAGTTAGGATATGATGGAAGTGATAGAAGTGATAGGATGGAGTGGAGAGGTGTGCAAAGCGATCTCATAGATGGAGGAACTTACTTTTTAGATAACACTTATTTACCAGGTTTTTACTAGCTAAATTTATTGCATTTTTTTTTTCTTTTTTTTTATATTTTGATTTTTAGGGATTTTTTTGCTTTTCAAATGTTTACTGATTTTTTTAGGACTTTATATCTCAAGCATAAAATTTCTTGAGATGAATAGAATTGATAGGTTCATCAAACCAATCACCCTTAGGGTTAGATAGCTTGTATGCTCCTATTCCATATGCTGCTACTATGACAAAAGGTCCTAGCCAATTTGGTTCAAATTTTCCTTTCTTGTCTCGGTCTTATTGATTTTTTGGATTCTCCCTTAGAACTATATCTCCAATTTGAAAAATGCATAGCTTGACTTTATGGTTGTAGCTTCTTTCCATTCTTTGTTGATATACTTTCAAATGATTTATTTCATTTTGGCGATGTTCCTGAATTAGTTCTAGTTCCTGGAGTCAAGAGACTCATTGTTCTTCTTCTCATATAAGACCTTGCAAGGATACTGATAGAGAAGATATCTCTACTTCTATAGGTAATATGGCTTCTGATCCATAGACCAAGCAATATGGAGTTGCCCCTATTGGAGTGTGGATGCTAGTTCGGTATGCCCAAAGAGCAGGATTTAGCTGAATGTGTCAGTCTTTTCTAGCTCCATTGACTGTTTTCTTCAAGATTTTCAAGATAGTTTTGTTTGATGCCTCAACTTGACCATTTCCCTATGGATAATATGGATTAGAAAACCTATGTTGGATATGAAATTGTTCACTTAGCTCCTTCACATCTCTATTTTTGAATGGTCTTCCATTATCAGTGATAATGGTCATAGGAACTCCATAGCGATAGATTATATAATTCAAAATAAATGATGATATTTGTTTTCTTGTCATTGTTGTTAAAGGCACTGCTTCAATCCATTTAGTAAAATATTCAATAGCTATTAGAATAAACTTATGTCCATTAGAAGATGAGGGATTTATCTTTCCTACCAAATCAAGGCCCCATTGTGAAAATGGCCATGATCCTATCATAGGATATAACTCTTGTGTTGGTGCATGAATGAGATTCCCATAGATCTGGCATTGTTTGCATTTTCTAGCATGTGTGAATTAATCTCTATCCATAGTAGGCCAAAAGTAACCCATACGAAGAAGTTTCTTAGCCAATGTTAAACCACTTGAGTGTGTGCCACAAATACCTGCATGAATATCATTAAGAAATTTCTCATATTTTTCTTGTTCAAGGTATCTCAACAAAGTACCATCTAGACCATGCCTATATAGGATATCAGCAATAATATTATAGTGAGAGGACTGACGGATAAAATTCCTTCTCTGATTGCGAGATAAGTCAAGAGGAAGGATATGTTCTTTTAAATACTCATAAGTTTGACCATATGAGGATTGATTGGTTCCTGATATATGGCAAATTCAGTAGGTATGCTGGGATTGAATGCTAGGGGTTAAGATATCTTCCATGAAAAATTTGTAACATTGTTGATTCTCCTTATTTTGCAAGAAAGATGCTACTGTAGTCATTGCATCTGCTACTTTATTCTCATTTCTTGGAATCTGGGTGAATGATATTTCTTTAAAGTGTTCTTTAAACTCCTCCACCAATTGTTTGTATGGCATAAGCTTATCATCCTTAGTTTGATATTCATCATTTACTTGGTTGATGATAAGTTGTGAATCACCATAGACATGTAGCTCTTTAACATTCCATTCAATGGCCATTTTAATCCCAATAGCTAATGCTTCATACTCTATAGTATTATTAGTGCATGGAAATTGCAGTCTATATGATTTGGGAATTGTGTGTCCTTGAGGTGTGATGAAAAAGATTCCTGCACCTGATCCATATTGTGAATAAGAACCATCAAAGTGATGAATAATGATGAATAGTAAATACCCAACAGATACTTAGAGGGGGGGTGAATCTGTATGGACAAAAACTTCTTAAACAACTTAAACTGCAAAGACTGCACTAACAGGTAAACAACATCATCGATCTAAATCAAGGCACTACTGATAAAACATAGTATGACTGTGAAAGACATAAACCAGTTCATCTAGATCATCTTCAGACCTAACATCTCATCTCAACTTCACCCATATTCTTAAGCAAGTAATACATCAGAAATACAATGACCATTGGATCAACTTGCATTATCGCTTAACAAAAAATACTAAAACATCACATTAAAAAGCATCACACATAACACACTAATTTTTCACGTGGAAACCCAACTATGAAAACCTACGGTGGGGATGAATACCCACAAGTTGCTCTTGAACTCTTCTAAATTCCACTCTGTTAGGAGCCTAGTCCGGTTAGAGACTTTACAACAGGTTCCGCTAGGAACCGATCCTACTAGGGATCACCTGGTTAAGGGATGGCTAAACACCTGATTAGAGGTTAAAACCCTATTAAAGTTTACCTTGTCAAAGGATTTTAAGAACTCAATGATTTTGAGTCACCCTGTTAAAGGATTTACAAAAATCTTGTTAAAGCTACCCGGTAAAGGGATTTTCCATCTGCTAAAATGGTTAGAAGTCAACAGGTAATACACTGATCTGATAACAACACTCAATGCCAAGATAGATCTATTTCAGTTCCTTTACTTCTACAATCACACTCTACATATTTCTACTCACTACTCTAGTCTACCAAGAATCACTTCACATACAATCATTTGCCAACAACTTTACAATAACAAACATCATCGACCTTATAGACAGCAATTAGGTTGATAGCATAAACCCTAAACCCTTTAGAATATAGGTTATCAATATAGTCAATCCAATCCTAATCATTTAAACGCATTACATATAGTAAAACAATCTTGAACAAATCTCAAGATGTTCTCCATCGTTCATTCTTCACCACTTCTGGAAGCTGATAACCCATCACACGCTCTCCATCATTTATAGTGATTTTGCACATTCTAGAGGTGGATAGAATCAATCTTCTTCATGCAAGATTCTTGACGCACATAAGGATGACATGGCAACAAGATCTCATCTTCATTCCAATGCTAACTCATCATAGAATATCATCAGTCAAATCACACAGACTTGGAATGCATTAGCCAGAAACCCTGAAGATGAGACTACCAACCGGTAGTCATATCAAATGAAACCCCAATACAAAACTTTGCATATACCGGTACATACCATCATACCAGTTCACACTTCAACATACCACTTCACTTGAACCATCATACTGGTTGATATTTCAGCATATTGACATCAATGACAACATACAATATCATCATGTCATCAAACTCTGCACATATGCCAAGACAAAGTACAATTCCCAAAATTTTGTACTTACTGTCAAGATATCTGCATCAGGAAATTTGATGTACAAAGGTATGTCATTCTGTAAAGGTGCATCAACCAATTGATCAGTGATAACTTGTCCCTTGATAGCTTTGTGGTCAACATACTCTATATAAAATTCACTCAGTATCATAACCCATTTGGCTAGTCTCCCTATAAATGTTGACTTGCTCAACAAATATTTAAGAGGATCTATCTTTGCTATTAGTTTCATAGAATGAATCAACATATAATGTCGTAGCTTCTGAGTTACAAATACAACAGCTAGACATGTCTTTTCTATTGAAGAATAATTTAATTCATAGCCAACAAGCGTTCTACTGATATAATAAATTGCTCTTTCTTTTCCTTCATCATTATGTTGAGCTAGGAGGGCTCCTAATGATACATTTGTTGCTAAGATATAGAGAAACAATGGTTTCCCTTTGGTTGGTGATATCAGTACTGGAGGACTCATAAGATATTATTTTATTTACAAAAAGGATTCTTCACATTTTAGATCCCATTCGAATGGAATATTTTTATGTAGAAGATGGGTGAATGGAAGACATCTATCTGCTAGCTGAGAAACAAATCTCCCAATTGATTGCAATCTTCCTTGTAAAGAACGCAATTGACTTATGTTCCTAGGTGACTCCATCTCCATGATAGCTTTGACTTTTTCAGGATCTAATTCAATTCCACGAGCTGATATAATGTACCCAAGGAGCTTTCAAGAGGTTACCCCAAATGCACATTTCTTTGGATTTAATCTCAATTGATATCTTTCCAACCTATCAAAAATATTGCTTAAAATGTTCAAATGTTCTTGTCTTGTATGATATTTTGCAAGTATGTCATCAACATAATCTTCCATAAATGTATGCATCATACCATGGAAAATTGTCGTCATAGCCCTTTGATAAGTCGCTCCTACATTCTTAAGCCCAAATGACATAACATTCTAGCAATATGTTCCCCATGCATAGGTGAAAACTGTCTTTTCTTCATCTTCAGGTGTGATTCTTATTTGATTATATCCTGAGAAGCCATCCATTAATGAAAACATCTCATGCCCTGCTGACAAGTCCACTATGATATCAATGTTTGGTAGAGGGAAATCATCTTTTGGACATGCTTTATTCAGATCTCTAAAATCTGTACAAACCCTTATGATTTTATCTGGTTTTGATATAGGTACAATACTTGAAACCCATTCTAGATAAGCAACAGGTCTTATAAAACCCACTTCTAATAGTTTCTTCAGCTCGGTTTTTACAAGAAGAGCAATGTGCAGATGCATCTTTCTTAGCTTCTACTTAACTAGTTTTGCTTTTAAATCCATATTAAGATGATGCATGATAAGATTTGGATTAAGTCCTTGCATATCTGCATAGGACCAAGCAAAATTTATTTGTCTTTGCTTAAAGAATTCCATGTATTCTTTCCTCTCTTTTTCTAATAATAAGGCAGCATAATGAAGTATTTTAGGATCCTTTGATGTACCAATGTTTACTTCTTATGTTGGTTCTATCAAGATAGTATATCTCTCTTGAAAATATGCAGGAAGAATGTCAAACTTTCCATCTTCTGGAGCCTCAAAGAGGTGTTCACCATCAGATGCATCCTTTATTTTTCCTTTTGATTGATCTAGTGCTTCCATGAAATCGTTTTCAACATTAGGTCTCTTTCCTTGTTTTATTTCACTTTTGTGATTGGAAAGTTTGGCATTCTCCTGACTATGAGAAACATTACTTGATTCTGCAATGGAAGATATCTTAGGTGGGATGGGTTCAACAACATTAAGGTACATGGCTAAGTCATGATCATTGGAAAAGAAATTCAGTTCAGGGTTGTCTAAATTATCCCAATCAATTAGTTCAGGATGAAGAAGGGGTAAATCATAATCATTATCATCATTAGGTGTTTCAACGTTCATGACATAATGATCATAACTTGGCATAGAATAGGTATTGTCATAGATTAAATGTATTTGAGAATTGTCTTTCTCAAGCATCTCTGAATTAGTTCTAACAAAATCAATATTAGCATTTTGTAGTTCACACTCAAGTGGTTCTTCAACTGACGTTTGTCCCTTAAATGAATGGATTTTATCGACACACACATCTTTAATACTGCAAATTCCTTTTTGATTGACCTCATTTTCATTTTGGAGTTGACATACTTGTGTACATGATAAAGAGAATTCTTTTGCTAGATTTTGTCTCCTTTCAAACTCAACTTCTTTTGGACTAATAGTCAATCCAACTTGGCTATCTCTTAATTCTTCTATGGTTCTGCCACATCTGGATACATCTTGTTCCTCTTTTGATGAAAATCTTGTATTTCCATTTGCTTGATCTATCCTTGTTTGTACTTCTTGTGGCATTACTTCTTTGTCTTTGTCATTCCCTTTCCTTTTTGCATATGCCTCTTTTCTCTAAATTCTGAGTTTTTCTTGCCTTCTTTCTAACTCCATCTTTTGTTTTGTAATAGACAAGTCTTCTTTCATGATATCTTCTTGGTCTTCATTGTGTTCTTTACTTGATGTAGTAGATAAGACATCTGAACCCCATTCATACTCATTTGAATCTGTCTCTGAATCCTGATCTAAGATTACTCCACTATACCATACTGGAATGTTGCATGGTGCAAAAAGTTCTCTAATTTCTACCATCTCTATTTTTACTACTTCTGAAATATCTTGTTCAGATTTTGCATTTGTTTGTATTTTCAAAACTTGCTGACAAGATTTTCCTTTACCTTTGATTGTAATCTCCTCTTATTTCTTTTCATGTTCATCTTGCTTCTTTTGTTTATTGGTTACTGTTTCGGTTGCTTGATGTAGCTTTTCTTGCCAATTTTCTTCTTTAGAAATCAATTTGTTTCTCCACTTTGGTTGTTGATGATTATGTTTCCTTTGATTGGATTTTCAATATCCAAGCCCAGATTTATCTTCTTTGGATTGTAAGTGTGGACAAATAGGTTCTGAAATACCTGGATGTCTCTTACCAATTGGTCCTTTTCCTTCATATCCCATTTTTTGCATGATTTCATAATGTTTGCCATATTGTTTTATGGGAATAATGACTTCTACTTCTATTGCTATAGTTTTATCTTCATCCTTGTACAACTAACCAAGAATGTCTTTGTCTTCATTTTCTTCTTCAAGAGTTCCAACACTAACAAATGTCCCTTTAAACATATGTTTTGATCTTTCTGATGTCTTTGACTGAATATCTGTAGGATTTCCATATGACTTAGGGGAAAGCAGAAAATTATGCAAAGAATATTTTCCCATTCCTTCATCATTTAATTTGAGCTTTTCCTCAAAAGTTTCCCATAACTTTTCTTGAATTTGTTTGGTAGGATATATTGATTCTCTGTTATGTGGAACTCTTGTATCTTGTGTTGGCTTCAAATTATTGCAATATGTTGGTATTTTGGTATGGTATTGTCATTGATGTCAACACCTACTATCACTTATCAACTCTGGCATTTTGGAGAATCAGTAACATTCACCAGCAAGCAAATGACTCATGCACAGTCACCGGTATCTGGTACACTGGCAGATATAATGTTCACTGGCACCTGGAATGACATGGAAAACACCTGGTTATGTTGACGACATCATTTAAACACTTTGTCTTGAAGATTTGTTCATTAGCATATTCGTACTTGCATATTTGCTATTACTAGTAAATAGGTCTAGGTTATACACCGATAGGCTTATCATTTCTAGATTAGCATGGCACGCTATGGAGATGATTTATTATTGTTGTAAATGCATTAAGCCGACATGTTGAATTGGTTATTACATCGGGCATTAATTTATTTGTAAATTGATTTTATTGTAATATCCTTTAGAGACGACCTACTAAAATTGGTCCTAGGTTATGATATAAATGTAAGATCTGATGTGGAATGCGAAGAAGAAATTGTGTGAAGGTATATGTGAGAATAAGCAGAGTTGTACATGCAGATATCATTTCAAGGTTGAAGGAAAGTTTTTGTGAATACAATCAGAACTACACCGGTACTGAATCTAGCATAGAAGATGCTGATTTGAGTAGTACATTCTTATTAGATTTAACCATCCAATTGTAGTCAGTGTGACTCCTATTTTGTGTTTGAGCAATGAGCTCTAGGCGCTTGGCCTTTCTGCATGTGCAGACCCCATTTGTATACACTTGCTATCTACAGCAGTATCATCTGATTGTGGGTAAGGTTTCCCACCGTGGTTTTTCCCCTTACAGGGTTTCCACATACAAATATTGGTGTTATATGTTGTGAATGTTATTGTCCTTTTGTTTCATGCATTAATTCTTATCAGTATTGCAATTAACTGATAAAACTGTCTACTGGCATAAGAAACTGGTTTACTGGTATTGAGTATATAAGTTGGTTAAGTTGTTTTTGGTTTGAATTTATTGGACAACTGATTCACCCCCTCCCCTTCTCAGTTGTCTTCGGGACCTAACAATTGGTATTAAAAAACTAGTCCTCTTTTGCAGAAGTTTAACAGCTTGAGGAGATCCAATGTCTAGCAACTATTTCAGGAAGGATAGTTCTAAACTTGATGGAACCAACTATGGCATATGGAAGATTAGAATGGAGACACATCTAAATTGCATTGGTAAGGACATCTAGGATGTTACAAAGAATGGGTATACTACTCCTACTCAGAGTCAGCCTAATCCACCTAACTTGGCTAAAGATGAAGAAAATGATTGCAAAGCAAGAGAAGCACTTTTGAGTGCATTATCAAATCAGCAAATCATGGGATTATCAGATAGGTCTACTGCTAAAGCTAGTTGGGATCATTTGGAAACACTGAATGAAGGAGATTCCACAGTCAAAATTGTAAAACTTGAAAGCTTCCGGGTCAAGTATGAAAATATGAAAATGGAAGAAGATGAAAGGATTTCTACTTTTATGGAAAGAGTTAATGAAATTGTTTTGGGTATTAAATGTTGTGGAGGAACCTTGAGTGAAGATGAAATTGTTTCCAAAGTTTTAAGAGGATTTCCACCGGCATATAAAATGAAAGTCACTTCTATAAATGAGTTAAGAACAATGCCTAATACATCAGTAACTAGGGATACATTGATTGGAAAAGTTTCAGCTTTTTAAATTGAGGAATTTGGTCCTGTTGCTACTATAAAGATAGATTTAGCCTTTAAAGCATCAACATCATCTGCACCATCATATGACAAGTTTGATTGGAAAGCCTTTTATGCAAGAGAACTTGAAGAAAACAAGAGAGAAAATGAAGAACTTGAAGAACTTGAAGCATTATTTGCAAAAAAAATGCTTAAAGGTCCAGTTGGAAGTAAGTATGAGGGTAAAGCACCCTTTAAATGTTTTAATTATAATAAGATTAGTCATATGGCTTCAAGATGCCATGATAGACATGCCAAACTAAGAGAAGAAGCTAGAAGAACATACAAGCCTAACCCTGAATATCAGAGATACAGATTTAAGAAGAATAAAGACAAATCTTGTTATCTTGTTGATGAAGGAGTGACTAATGATTCTGATGAGGATCTGGTAGACAATGGATGGGTTTTTGTTGCTATAATAGAAGATAAACTGGCACCTACTGTTCAACTGGTAGAACGGGCCTTGGCAACTAAAATTGAAGTTAAGGATAAATAGATCATTGATTCAGGATGCTCACATCATATGACTCGTGATAAGAGTAAATTCCTAACTTTTCAAGAGTATAATGGAGGTCTAGTGAGATTTGGTAATGATAAAAATTGTTTGATCAAAGGTAAAGGTACAATATCTCTTGATGGTAAGCATAATAATGACAATGTTTAGTATGTTGAAGTTTAAAGCATAATCTTTTGAGTGTTAGTCAACTAGTTGAGAAAGGATTTCAGTTACAATTCAAGAATGGAAAATGTAAAATTATGAACAGAACTAGTTTGGAAATTACAACCGGTAGTCAAACTAGAGGAAATATCTTTCATTTGAATAATAGTGAAAAAACATGCTTGATTGCTCATATTGATGAAAGTTGGCTATGGCATAAGAGACTCTATCATGTAAGTTTTGATTGCATGGTAAAAATTAGTACCACTAAGGCAATTAGAGATTTACCTAAGATTGTTAAGCCTCACAATCCAGTATGTAAGGAATGTCAATTTGGAAAACAAGTTAGAGCTACTTTTAAAAGTATTCCAGAAAAATCTAATAATGCTATTGACTTAATTCATATCGATTTATGTGGTCCAGCTAGAACCAAAAGTTTACAAGGTGATAGATATTTTATGCTAATCATTGATTACTATTCTAGAATGTGCTGGGTTACTTTTCTTAGAGAAAAATTAGAAGCACTTGGGAAGTTAAAACTGTTCAAAGAAATGGTAGAAAATAACACTGGTAAGAAAATCAAATGTCTAAGATCAAATCAAGGAGGAGAATTTACATCTAAGGAATTTAATGCATTATGTGAAGTAAATGGAATCAGAAGACAACTATCAGCACCTTGGACACCACAACAAAATGGAGTTGTAGAAAGGAAAAATAGAACTATCTTGGATGCAGCCAGAAGTATGTTATCAGAAGCAAATCTAGCACATGTATACTGGAGAGAAGTAGTGAGTACAATGGTCTATACATTCAACAAATTTCACGTCAAAGGTGAAAACGGTAAGACCCCTCATGAACTATGGTTTGGTATTACTCCTACTCTTAAATATTTCAGAATATTTGGAAGTAAATGCTATATTAGAAGAGATGAGTATATTGGCAAATTTGATCCTAGAAGTGATGAAGGAATATTTCTTGGTTATTCATCTAAGAGTAAGGCATATAGATGTTTTAACAAAAGATTATGGAAAATTGTTGAGAGTACAAATGTAAAGATTGATGAACAATTTAGAGAAATTTCAAGGTATACAGACTCTGAACCGGTAACAGAAATAATGACAAATGAATATGCACTAAACCCACTGGTACTGAATGAAGATCCAGTTACACCAGTATCATCTGAAAATTCCATTGTAACTGAGGAACAACAACAAACAAAGACACCTCAGTATGTAAGACTGAATCACTCTGAAGATCAGATAATTGGAAACAAGTATAAAGGAGTTATGACAAGAGGAAGGCTGGAAAACGAAGAGGTATGTCTTTTTTCTCAAATTGAACCATCATCAGTTATTGAGGCATGTGAAGATAAACACTGGATTAAAGATATGGAAGAAGAATTAGAACAAATTGAGAAGAATAACACTTTGACATTAGTTCCCCAGCCTAAAGATAAAAATGTGATTGGAACAAAATGGGTATTTAGAAACAAATTTAATGAAGATGGTAAGGTTATTAGAAATAAAGCAAGACTAGTGTGTAAGGGATATTCTTAGAAAGAAGGAATTGATTGTAATGAAACCTTTGCACCAGTAGCTAGAATTGAACTAGTTAGATTATTCTTGGCTTTTGCAGCACACAAGAACTACAAAGTATATCAAATGGATATTAAATGTGCATTTTTGAATGGAGATCTTGAAGATGAAGTTTACATTGAGCAACTTGATGGATTTTCCTTGACAGATAACAAAGATATGGTTTGAAGTTAAGGAAAGCTTTGTATGGATTGAAGCAAGCTCCAAGAGCTTGGTATGCAAGATTAGATAAGTATCTTTTGAAGATTGGTTTTTCTAAAGGTAATCCTGACAACAACTTATATTATAAAGTGACTAATGATGACATCTTGGTTACAAAACTTTTTGTTGATGATATAATATTTGGAGGAGAAGATGGATTATGTAAAGACTTTTCTATTGAAATGCAGTAAGAATTTGAAATGTCTATGATTGGAGAAATAAAATTCTTTTTACAATTGCAGATTTCACAAACTAATAAAGGTCTATTCTTGAGTTAATCCAAGTATTTAAAGGAGTTACTAAAGAAATTTGGGATGGAGAACTCTAAACTGGTAAGCACACCTATGACTACAAATGACAAACTATCACTATGAGATGAATCTACACCTGTTAATCCAGCTAGGTACAAATCTATGATAGGAGGTTTATTGTATTTGATAGAAACCAGACTTGATATCATGAATACAGTATGTATTGTTTCAAGATTTTAGAGTAATCCTAGAGAAAATCATGAATTGGCAGTAAAAAGAATTTTCTGGTACTTACAAGGCACTACAAATCTTGGATTATGGTATCCTAGAGATGAAAACTTTGAATTATGTGCATACACAGATGCAAATTGGGTAGGAGATGTGGATGATAGGAAAAGAACCACCGGTGGAGCATTCTTTCTTGGAAACAAACTAGTTTCTTGGTTGAGTAAGAAACAAAGTTATAAATCTTTATCAACAGTAGAATCAGAATATGTTGCAGTGGCAACTAACTATACACAGGTACTATGGCTTAAGCAAATGTTGAAATACATAAAGGTAAAATGCAAGGAACCTATAAATATCTATTGTGATAACACTGTAGCAATTGATATATATAAGAACCCGGTATTACATTCTAAGACCAAACATGTTTCTATAAAACTAAATTTTCTAAGGGAAAATGCTAAAGCAAAATAAATAAAACTAATTTATGTGAATACTTAAGAGCAGATTGTAGATATTTTCACTAAACCTCTGCCTAAGGAAACTTTTGAATATCTCAGAGACCAGCTTGGGGTCATACCCCCACCCATAGAGACTTAGAAAGTTGATGTTTGTCATCAACCAACAGAATTAACAGAGAAATCTTTTACTCCAGCCTTGATGAGGGAGCTAGTTCTTAGGGGGAGTAGTTGGTATACTGAATTGGTTGGTATTTTGTATCTGGAATTTTTTTTTATTACTTTGGCATTTGATGTCAAAGGGGGAGAGATTGTTACTTTGAGGAGAGATTATTTATATCTGAACTTTGATTTCTGGTTATAATCTCTTTTTGGGAAATTGTTGGTTTTTGGTAAATGGCATTTCTGTTTTGGCACTTTGATGGTTTTTCCATCTTGTGTTGCCAACAATGCCAAAGGGGGAGATTGTTGGTATTTTGGTATGGTTTTGTCATTGATATCAGCACCTACTAACACTTATCAACTCTGGCATTTTGGAGAATCAGTATCATTCACCGACAAGCAAATGACTCATGCATAGTCACCAATATCTGGTACACTGATAGGATATAATGTTCACTGGTATCTGGAATGACATGGAAAACACCTAGTTATGTCGAAGACGTCATTTAAACACTTTGTCTTAAAGATTTGTTCATTAGCATATTTGTACTTGCATATTTGCTGTTATCGGCAAATAGGTCTAGGTTATACACCGACAAGCTTATCTTTTCCAGATCAGCATGGCACACTATGGAGATGATTTATTATTGTTGTAAATGCATTAAGTTGACATGTTGAATCGATTATTACATCGGGCATTAATTTATTTGTAAATTGATTTTATTGTAATATACTTTAGAGCCGACCTACTAAAATTGGTCTTAGGTTATGATATAAATGTAAGATCTTATTTGTAAAATTGGATGTGGAATGTGAAGAAGAAATTATGTGAAGGTATATAGGAAAATAAGTAGAGCTATACACGCAAATATCATTTCAAGTTTGAAGGAAGTTTTTTATGAACACAATCAGAACTACACCGATACTAAATCCAGCATAGAAGATGCTAATTTGAGCAGTACATTCTTATTGGATTTAACCATCCAATTGCAGTCAGTGTGACTCCTATTTTGTGTTTGAGCAGTGAGCTCTAGGCGCTTAGCCTTTCTACATGTTCAGACCCCATTTGTATACACTTACTATCTGCAATAGTATCATCTAATTGTGGGTAAGGTTTACCACCGTGGTTTTTCCCCTTACAAGGTTTCCACGTACAAATATTGGTGTTATATGTTGTGGATGTTATTGTCCTTTTGTTTCATGCATTAATTCTTACCGATATTACAATTAACTGATAAAACTGTCTACCAGCATAAGAAACTGGTTTACCAGTATTGAGTATATAAGCTGGTTAAGTTGTTTATGGTTTGAATTTATTTGACAACTTATTCAACCCCCCGCTCCCCCCCTCTCAACTGTCTCTGGGACCTAACACAATATTGACTAGAATCTACAATTATAGTGATCTCTTGTCCTTCATGAAGAAATTTCACACATTGATGATATGTAGAAGGGACTGCTTGCATCTTGTGAATCCACGGTCGTCCTAGAAGAATTTTGTAAGATAGGTTCAAATCTAAAACCTGACACAATGTATCCCTTTCCACATGTCCTATTTTTATTTGCAGCACAACAATTCCTTTGGAAGAACATTCTGCTTCATCATAAGCCTTGATGATTATTTTCTTTTTCGAGTCTACTATATTTTCTAAATATCCCAAAGCTTTTATCAAACTTAATGCACAAATGTTTAGGCCAACTCCTCCATCTAGGAGTACACATTTAACACAAGTTTTATTAATGGAGACTTCAATATGTAAGGGAGCATTGTGAGGATGTTGTAAGGATGCATCATCATTTTCAAAAAATGATAAGCAATGAGGAGCTATAAGGTGCCTTACCATTTTTTGGAGCTGATCTACATCCAAATATTTTGAAACTGTTGTTTCCATTAAAGCTTTCTCCAAAATTTCCTTATGCATAGGTGAAACCTTGAGAAGTTCCAGAATTGATATTTGAGCAGGTATTCTTTGTAATTGCTCTACTAAATTGTATTGTTGTGATGTGGATGTTGGGTTTTTTTCTATACCTGGAAAGGTAACCTTTTCTTTTCTTCTCGTAATAACATTTATTGGCTCTAACGATGGATTATCTTTAACAATGATTACATTTACCACATCATCATATGTGTAAGTGTAATTCACTGTGGCTTTTCCTTTGTCATCTTTTATTTGGGATGGTTCACCTTTTTCATAATTCGGAAGTGGAGTTTTAAGAGCTAGGTGTGATTCATTTGTCTTATGGCTATCCATTATGATGGTTCCATTATTGATTAGATCTTGGATAAGGTTTTTCAATCTCTGACAATCATTTGTTAGGTGTCCTTTATTCCGATGATAATTGCAAAAATGATTGTCATTCCACCAATTAAGCTTGACTGGTGGTTCATAACTTCTTGCTTCTGGTAAAATAATTAATTTGTTGGCAAGCAGAGTTTTTAGAGTTGATTCCAAAGGTTCTCCAATGTTTGTGAATTTCCTCTGAGGGTTCGAGAAAAAGGACTTGGCTTTATTGTTTTCCGGATTGTTATTGCTTGGGATTTGACTTGATAGATTAAAAACTGGTTGTTGTTGTTTTTTAGTACTATTATCATCATTTCCTTCATTGCTGACATTCCTATTCTTTGACCAGAACTTGAGTTTGTCATTGTTGTCATTGTTGTTGTGAAGTTTTAGCTCTCCTTTGTTTACCATTGCATTCTCTATTTTCAGACCATTCTCGATCATTTTGGCAAAAGAGGGAGGACATTGCATTCTTAGTCAATAACTCATTTCACTGATAAGATTATCAATGAATATGTCCTTTTCTTGATCAGGTACATCTTGGGGATACCTATTAAACATGCATTTCCATCATTGTAAGAAGATCATAAAAGATTCACCATTCATTTTTTTAACATTGCATAGATCCAGCATCATTATCTCATTCCTTATATTGTAGGAGTATTGTGAAATAAATCTATTCACAAGTTCTTCAAAAGATTTGATTCCGGATGGTAATCTTGAAAACCACTCCATTAATTGTCCATTTAAACTCCTAGGAAAAAGACGCATAAGGTAAGTTTCATCATGACCAAATTCCATGCTCATAGTACAAAACTCCCTAATGTGATCCTAAGGATCAGATTTTACATCATATTTGTCATATTTAGGAATCTCGCAATGTTGCGGAAATGGTATCATGTTCAATTTTTTATCGAAAGGATATGGGCATATATCTTCTAATGAATACTTCTTGGAGCTTGTTCCATTTTGCATGTCTTGTATTTGTTGTTGTAGAGTTTTGATAATGGATTATCCACATAGTTTCTTCTTGTTTCTTCATGAGTTCTTTTATCGCCACACTGTTTTCTTGTGTCATCCCTTTCTTTCCTTGTTTCTTCATGACTTTCTTTGTTCACATATTCCTTATTTGGATCATCTGTGTTTTGGGTGTTACTTGCCTCCACATCTTCTGTCAAGATTTCTATGTTAAAGTCTTGTGGTAGTTTAGCTCCAAATTTTGCCAACATCAAAAGATATTTCTCTTTTTGCTTTGTCAATAATTTTTCCATTAGCCTATCAAATTTGAAATCTTGCTTGAGGTCTCTAATGGTGCTATTGACTGCTTCTTCATCAATAGTGGTAAACCCAAAAGTTTGAAATACACCATTATCTTCTTCCTCCATTTGTTGTTGTTTTCTAAGTTGTTCGTATTGAGCTCTAGTCCAAACTAGCATGTGATTATTTCAAAATTGTTGAAATTTCCAAAGGACAAATTCAATAGGTGATTATTGGTTTAGGAAGATATGCTTTGTTGATTTTACCACTATTGTTTGTTTTTTGTGATAAAGCATCTCTTTGTTGAAAATAACGCCTTTGCAAAATTTTACTGTCAAATTCTGTACCGCAGCCATGTAAGTAGTGACAAAAACAGTGTAGGAATGTCCTATGTTTTAATAAGATCTTGCAATTGATATACAAGAATCTTTATTCTTTTTTGAGTAGCTTTATAACTGGGTTTTCTTTTCTTCAGGTGATACTTAAAAGTCTTATAAGCATTTGACAAGTTTGTTTGATTCCAATTTTGGTGCATTTCTAATTTTTATATAACCTAGGTTCAAAATAGGAAAGATATATCGAATATTATGAACCTAGTATAGATTGATCAAGATTCATGATAGAGGATTTGATTATCCTGATGAGAGACTTGACAATGATGTTGATTTTTTTGCACTTAAGATGTTTGAATTAATAGCTTGTTGAATGTTGATGTTTATAGAACTTCTTGGGAATAACCTGTGGGATTAGTAACCTAGTTGTTTGAGCTAGTTTGACAATACGTGATGGTTTAGAGACAAACCTACTTCAAGAATTATTTTGATACTGATGTTTTGACACTTTGGTTTTTATCTAGTGTTTCAAGTGTTGGAAAGATTTTGTATTACCCTTTTGATCAAACTTTTCAGCAATTTGTTGGATTTTCGCTCACGCGTAGATGATAATTTTCTTACAAAGCGGATATTTAGATACTTGACCCCACTAGCTCCACCCTCGGCACTCACTTCTTCAAGGTAGCCAAGCACCAATTTCCATGAAAAATCCCCATAGCAAACTTTATATCTCTACTAGGAACCGTATGTGTGTGAGCCGCTTCAGAGGTCCAACCTCCTGTGCCAACAACTAGAAGGATTTTGGCAACTAGTAGAAGTGGTTTTTAGTAAAGGCTTCTGGCCATGTGGCCATACATGCAGCACTTTCAGCTCTGTAAATACAAAAGGTTCCCATCCTATAGAGGTTACACCCCATAAGGTTTATGGGGAAACATAGTGTCGGTATGAACCTATCAGCCCATGTTGTTTGGGACTTTCATCACAAACATGATTTATTTATAGTGGATTGGAAGGACTCAATATTAGCCCATTTCCACTTTAGGTCATTCCCCTCTCACTGGTCCCCTCAAGCCAGCTCGGGAAGGTAGGCCCTCTAAAGGATTTAATTGCTTGAAAGTAAAGAAAGCATAAAAGAGTGGGTTTGGCTTTTTGGTCACCCAATTAAGGGGAGAGCATATACCTTCCACTTTCGAGACATGGAATATAAGTGTTCTTTTTAACCTTTTCAAAGCAATTGTTGGCTAAGTCCTATTTGGAGATGTTGCTCCAACAAGCATGGTGTTTATTTTACCCTTTTTATAAGTCTATGTGCAACTATTTTAGAGAAGTTACTAAAAATGCAAGTTACATGCTGTCAATTTATCCTCTTAGTTAGACTAAATGAATAAGACATGATATATTACTTCCCAAAATAAGGCCTTTAATTAACTAGATGAGGAAATGCATAAAATTTTCCTTAAACACCGTCTTGCACATGCATGTTAGTAGTTTGAAAAATTTAATTTCTTGGACATTTGGACCTGCAAGAAAATTTTGTTAGTTGGAAACAAAAGCGCTATTCTAATATATGCGCTATCTTTCTCCTCAAATGCGCTAATTTTTAGAGAGAAAGCACTAACCTAGACTACAAAAGTGTTGCTCTATGGATACAAAAGCATGATTTCTTTAATAAATACGCTAATCTAGAGGACAAAAGTGCTAACCAACAATGCGAATGCATAAATTTTTAGACAAAATCGCTAGCATGCATGGCATATGCGCTAACCTATGATGAAAATGTGCTAACCTATCAAACAAAAGCCCTGTCAGAATTCATACATGCATGAATCTGCATTACAAATGCATTAATTTTACTTTTTACAAGAATTTTAAAGGTATATGCGAGGTCCATGAGCCCCACGGTGGGTGCCAAAATGTTTCGACTTGAATTTCATTCTCAGAATGCTACCTGCAATGAATTAGTTTCACAAAATACAAATAGAAATGCTACAGGAAATCCAAACTCAACTAATGAAACTATATGAAATACATATGAAATAAAAATATTAATATTACCTTCATGGTTTATGTCTCATTGTGTCCTAACTCCACTGTTCCTGGTTGCAGATGGTGTGCTCTCAGACAATGCACTGGTAGCTTCCAAGATGGCATATGAAGAATGGTCTGATAACTAGTAGTTAACAGATGCTATGATATGCAATACTACATGATTATGCTAAAATGATTATGCTATATGATAATTGCTATTTGCTTCAAGATTAAAACTCAAGGATGCATAAGTTTTACAAATGATTTTCTTGAAAATGCACTTGAAGTCTAATTCTCTCTCAACTTAAGCTCTTTCATTTTATAGACCTTGAGAGGATGAGATGATGTGGCTTAGATCAATGGTCATGATTAGATCTATAGATTTGGATGGTTGTGAGCAAAGGTGAAGGTTGAGAGAAAGGGGGAAGGAGAAGACAAGTGTCACTCATCTCACCTTGATTGGGTTGCTGACTAAGGGAATCTAGGGATGGTTGGAGAAGATTTAGGCATGATAGGACAAGTGGACTCAAGTCCTTCCTAATATGAAGGGGGTGTTGGAGAGAATATAGAAGATGGTTATGAAATATGTTTACGTACACCATATTCATTAAATTTGGTGGTTGAAGATAAATGATGAATTAATATTTAAGAAATATTAATTTCCTTAGCCACATGTTTGATGAGTTGACAAAGGGAAGATGAAGTGAAGATGGAAGGTGAGTTGGAAGAGGGGGAATAAATAATTTAAGAAATTATTTAATATTTGAGACTATAGGATAGGAGAATAACCATTAAATATTTGATATTTAATTGATTCGAGGAGATAATTAAACATCAGATATTTAATTAACTTTGTTAGAGGAATAATTACATATTAGATATTTAATTATTTTAGAGGAATATAATAGGTGAATTAATGAATAAAATATTAATTAATAAAAAGACACGAAATGAATAAAATTAATTAAACTTTTCAAATTAACTATTTAATAGAAGAATAATTATTAAATAAATATAAAATATTTATTTAATTGCTCATAGCCATTTTTATGTGTATACATTATGTGTTATGCATTTTTCATGCAATGTATATGTATTATTTGGTTGAAAGATTATACATGCAGAGTTAATAGGTTTTGGTATTACTGGTATTTCAATGGTTAAGTTCAGTAATGATGACAATCAGTTGGTATTTCTTTAACTTGATAAGTTGTGGATAAAGTTTCTGTCTGTACTGATTCACCCCCCTCTCTCAGTACTGATTAGGGTATTTGTTGTTCATCATTATTCATCAATTGGTATCAGAGCAACTCCAGGTCCTCGGTGATATAAGCTTAACCGCTTGAGTTAAAAGATCATGGTGTAATGATGAAGAGGGAAGGTCTCAAGTTCAATAGAGATAACTTCAAGATATGGAAGGATAGAATGAAGATTTACATCAAAATTATGGGTTCTCGACACTGGAGCTATGTTGAGAATGCCTCTGTGACTTCCACTGGCACTCTGACTGATGATCAGAAGAGAGAGATTTGGGAAAATGGGCAAGTCATGGAAGCCCTTATCATAAGCTTGTCAATTATTGAATTTATTGATGTACAAGACAAGGACACACCTAAGGATGTATGGGATGCATTGAAAAACATTTATGGTGGTGATGAGCATGTAAAGCAAGATAAGGAAGAGAGCCTTAGAGGAAAATTTGAGGACATGAGGATGGTTGAAGGATAGACCATTCAAGAAAATGGCATTAGGAATAAGACCATGGTTGGAGATATCAAAAGTGTTGGTGGAATGATTGAGGATGCCACCATTGTTAGTAAAGTCTTGAGATCATTTCTACCGATCTATGCAATCAGAGTTACTTCTATCCAGGAACTAAGGCCTTTTGATAAAACCAAGGTATCCTTAAACTCTATCATTGCAAAGTTGACTACATATGAGTTGAATAGCTATGATGGTAGTGTTTAGAAGACTGAGTAAGCCTTTAGAGCATCTGTTGCACCATTCATAAAAGGAAAAGAAACTAGTACCAGTTATGAATCCACACAATGCAGAGATATGGATGATGAAGAGATTCTGATGGAGTTTGAAGCTCTTCTTGCTAAAAGACTTCTTAAAGGAACTAGAAAATATAGAGGTAAACTTCCTTTAAAATGTTTCTCCTGCAACAAGATTGGACATATAGCTATTAATTGTCCTAACAGTGATAATAAGGATAAACCGAAGAGGTTTAGAAAGTATAAAGGAGAAAATAGGAGAAATTGTCTTGTTGTTGTAGATGAAGGTGCTACTAATGAAGAATCAAAGGATGAAGAGAGTGAAGATATAGTGTTTGTATCTATAAAGGAAGAAGTGTCTGATAAGAAAGTACTTTTCTCAAGCATCAACAACTCCAATGAATGGATTATTGATAGTGGTTGTTCTTACTACATGACTGGTGATCGGAGAAAGTTTCTGTCTCTATAGGAATATGATGGAGATGTTGTTAGATTTGGAAATGATGCACCATGCTTGGTAAAAGGAAAAGGATCCATCTCACTGAATGTAAAGAGCAATGCAGATGATGTCTACTGGGTAGAAGGTCTGAAGCATAACCTGTTGAGTGTTTCTCAATTGAATGACAAAGGACTCACTCTGAAGATCAAAGGTGGAATCTATAGTATAATTGGGAAGAGTGGTGAACTTATTGCCACTGGTAAGTAGACCAGAGGTAACCTATTTCAGTTGAATACCAAGATTAGTCAGTGTCTGATGGCTAAGTTTGATGATAGTTGGATATCACATATGAGACTCTGTCATATGAACTTGGAAAATATTGTTAAAGCTGATAAGATCAAGGTGGTAAGAGGATTGTCTTTGCTAAAAAAACATGAGATTTCTTTGTGTAGAGAATGTCAACTTGGGAAGATGTCTTCCTCAACTTTTAAAGGTAAGTCTTTTTCAGCAAAAAAATTTCTTGACCTTGTGCATACTGATTTGTGTGGTCCTTTGAAAACTAGAAGCATTCAGGGAGATAGGTATTTTATGATTTTTACTGATGACTATTCAAGAATGATGTGGGTCACATTCTTGAAAGACAAGTTTGAAGCATTTGGAAAATTCAAATCCTTCAGAGCATTAATAGAAAAGGAAAGTGGCCAATGGATAAAGCGCTTAAGAACCGATCAGGGAGGAGAATTCACTTTTGATGAATTCAACAAGTACTGTGAAGATAATGGTATCAAGAGGTAGTTGTCTACCCCAAGGACACCACAATAGAATGGCATAGCAAAAAGGAATAACATGACTGTAGTTGAAGCAGTGAAAACAATGTTGATCCAAGGAAAGGTTGCTCACACTTTTTGCAGAGAAGCGGTGAGCACTGTAGTCTATACTATGTATCGGGTACTCATTAAGAAAGGAAAAGATAAAACCCCTTATGAGTACTGGACTGGGAAGACTCCCACTATGAGTTACTTTAAGGTATTTGGGAGTAAGTGCTATATAAAGAAAGGTTAGCATTTGAGAAAATTTGATGCTAAAACTGATGAAGGAATGTCTCTTGGATATTCCACCAAGAGAAAAGATCTCAAGTGCTACAACAATAAAACTCAGAAAATTGTTGAAAGTATTAATGTTAGGGTTGATGAATCACTTGAGAGAACTGAGGGAACCGAGAGCGAGAAAGTGGAAGGTGAACTGGGAATAGCTTTCTGGGAACCAATTATGAAAGAAACTTGTAAAGATCTCAGTATTCCTATACCAGTAGAAGCTGCGATAGAAGAAGAAGAAGATGGAGAAGAAGGAGAAGAGGAAAAGAAAGAAGAACCAGCTAGAGTCATTCCTAGATATGTGAAATTGCATCATGATCCAAAGAATATCATAGGAGATAAAGATGCAGGGATACTCATAAGAAGAAAAGTGAAAGAAAACTCTTGCATGATTTCTGAATTAGAATGCAAGACTTCCAGAGAAGCTCTTACAGATGAAGACTAGATTAAAGAAATGGAAGAGGACCTTGACCAGATAGAAAAGAATGTAACATGGTCTTTGGTGCCCAGACCAGAACATAAAAATGTCATAGGTACCAAATAGGTCTTCAGGAATAAGCTGAATGAAGAAGGCACAATTGTAAGGAACAAGGCTAGGCTTGTATGCAAGGGATATGCTCAGGAGGAGGGAGAAGACTATGGAGAAACCTTTTCTCCTATGGCTAGACTAGAAGGTGTTCGTATGATATTTGCATTTATAGTATTTATGGTTTTTAAGGTTTATCAGATGGATGTGAAGTCTTCTTTTTTGAATGGAATCCTAGAAGAGGAAGTGTATGTAGAGCAACCAGAAGGGTTTGCCTTATTAGAAGATAGTGACATGGTATGTAGATTACACAAAGCCCTCTATGGACTGAAACAAGCACCTAGGGCATGGTATGAAAGATTACACTCTAATCTTGTGATGATAGGATTTCAAAAAACAAGTGAAGATAGCAACATCTACTTGAAATCAGAAGGTGATCAGATTCTGATCTGTGAAGTGTTTGTGGATGACATAATCTTTGGAGGAGATGATAAAATGAGTCATGCGTTTGTAGATGAAATGGAGAAAGAGTTTGAGATATCTCTGATAGGAGAGATAAAGTTCTTCATTGGTTTACAGATTCAGCAAATGAAAGAGGGTATCTTTATTACCCAATCCAAGTATGTCAAAGAGGTATTGAAGACTTTTGGCATGGAGGAAAGCAAACTGGTTGGTACACCGATGGTGAATAGCTATAAACTGACTAAGGAAGATGATTCAACATTGGTGAATGAAAAGGAGTATCGATCAATGATCAGTAAGCTGCACTATGTGGTGCACATCAGACTAGATATTGCTCATGCAGTGGGCATAGTAGCTCATTTTTAGAAGTGTCCAAGAGAATCCCACTTGGTAGCTATCAAGAGGAATCTTAGATATCTGAAAGGAACAGTTGATTATGGATTGTGGTATCCATATAATGGTGACTATAATCTCAAAGTATATACTGATGCTGATTGGGTAGGTAATGTGGATGGCTGAAAGAGAACAAACAGTGGAGTGTTCTTTCTTGGTGGAAGATTAGTATCATGGACAAGTAAGATGCAATGTTGTATTTCCCAGTCTATAACTGAAGCAAATATGTGGTAGCATTTATGAACTGCACTCAAGCAATCTGGATGAAACATGTATTGGAAGGTTTCAAAGTACCTATATCTAAACCAGTGAATATATTTTTTGACAACACAAGTGCAATAAATATTTCCAAGAATCTGGTATTGCATGCTAGAACTAAACACATTGAGCTTAAATATCACTTTTTGAGAGAGAAAGTTAAGAATAAGGAATTTGTACTTCAAAATGTTTCTAGTAAGGAGCAGCTAGCAGATATATTCACTAAGCCCTTTCCAAAGACTACATTTACCTATTTGAGAGATGAATTAAGGGTTCTGCCCCTTCATGAAGTCAACTAAAAGTTGTATTATCCACATCAGTCAGGATTTACAGTGTCAAATCTTTCAGGCTTGATGAGTTGAAGGATGCTACTCTATAGGGGGAGCAACATAGTGGAGTATGGAAGCTTGTGTCTCCACTATGGAATTGTTGTCAAAGTGGGAGAAGATATCTGATGAATGGGGAGAAGATATTTGATAATCTAGATACATTTGTCTATGATGTTTTTAGTTGCAATGCTACACTGAGCATTGCCATCAATTCCAAAGGGGGAGATTGTTTGATATTGTTGGCATATGGGGAGATTGTTGGATATTGTTGGCATATGATGAACCAACATATTGATATGATCATAATGTATGTTGTCATTGTTGTCAATAAAGTTCAAGTGAACTGGTGTCAGGGTTTCACTAAGTGTGACCACCGGTTGGAAGTCTCAGTTCTATGGTTATCGGTTTGGTGATCTAGCTTGTGTGATGCAACCAGTGATACTCTATGATGAGTTAGCTAAGACATATGAGTGAGATTGAGGTGCCATGTCAACCTTGTGCACATGAAGGATTTCCTTGAGGATCTTGCATGAGAAGATCGACTGCATTTGAAGTCTACCTCAGGAATGATCATTCTTCTTGGCAGTATGAGAAGAGAGGGTGATGGGTTACTGATTCCCATGTGTGGTAAAGAATGAATGATGCAAATTGTCTTGTAATCTATTTGAAATCATAATACTCTATGCAATGTGTTTGGATGGTCAAGATTGGACCGCTTGTGTTGTAAAGCTAAGATGCTTAGGGTTTAGGGTTTATGCTACTGACCTAACTGTTGTCTATAAGGTCAATGATATTTGTTATTGTAAGTTATTGGAAAAAGTTGTGTGTGTATCCAAGTGATGAGATACTTGCTAAACCAGTAAGAGGAGAGTTGTAGAGTGTGATTGCAGAGTAGAGGAACTAGAAAGGATCTGCCTTGGCATGTAGTGTTGTTATCATATCAGAGGTTTTACAAGTTGTCTTCTAATCATTTCAATAGTTGGAAAATCCCTTTACTGGGTAGCTTTAATAGGCTTATTGTAAAACTTTTAACCGGGTGACTCGAGATCATTGAGTTTTTCAAATCCTCTAGCGAGGTAACCTTTAACAGGGTTTCAATCTTTAACAGGGTATATAGCCATCCCTTAATGGAGTGATCTTTAATAGGATCGGTTCCTAGCAGAACTTTATTGTAAAGTGTTTAACCGGACTAGGCTCCTAACAAAGCGAGCTTCAAAAGAGTTTAGAACAAACTTGTGGGTATTCATCCCCACCATGGTTTTTCCCATTTGGGTTGTCACGTGAAAAATCTGTGTGTTGTGTTATGCATTTTTCATGTGATGTGTATGTATTATTTGGTTTAAAGATTATGCATGCAGAGTTAATAGGTTTTGGTATAACTGGTATACCACATGCATATGTTTATGGGTGAAGTTGTTATCAAGTATTGGATGTATTTGAAGTTTTTAGACTTATTAGTTTAAGTTGTCTGAAGTCTTACTATGTTTAATAGGTATTGCCATGGTTAGGTTCAGTAATGATGACATTGAGTTGGTATTGCTTTATCTCGATAAGTTGTGGAGAATGTTTTTGCCTGTACTTATTCACCCCCCCCTCCCAGTACCCATTAGGGTATTTGTTGTTCATCATTATTCATCATAGAGAAATTTTTTGTCTCTAGAAGAATATGATGGAGGTGTTGTCAGATTTGGCAATGATGCACCATGTTTGGTGAAAGGTAAAGGATCCATCTCACTGAATGGAAAGAGCAGTGTAGATGATGTCTACTGAGTAGAAGGTCTTAAGCATAACCTGTTCAGTGTTGCTCAGCTAAATGATAAAGGACTCATTCTAGAGTTCAAAGGTAGAGTCTGCAGTATAATTGGAAAAAGTGGTGAACTTATTGCCACTGGTAAGAAGACTAGAGGTAACCTATTTCAGTTGAACGCCAAGATAAGATGGTGTCTGATGGTGAAGTTTGATGACAGTTGGATATGGTATAGGAGACTTTTTCATATGAAATTTGATAATATTGTAAAGGCTATTAAGATCAAGGTAGTAAGAGGATTGCCTTTGCTTAACAAACCAGAGAATTCTTTGTGTAGAGAATGTCAACTTGGGAAGATGTCTTCCTCAACTTTCAAAGGTAAATCTTTTTTAGTAGAAAAATTCCTTGATCTTGTGCATATTGATTTGTGTGGTCCTATGAAAACTAGAAGTATTCAGGGAGACAGGTATTTCATGATTCTTACTGATGACTGCTCAAGAATGATGTGGGTCACATTCTTGAAAGACACGTTTGAGGCGTTTGGAAAGTTCAAAGTCTTTAGAACATTGGTAGAGAAGGAAAGTGGTCAAAATATAAAATGCCTAAGAATTGATCAAGGAGGTGAATTCACTTCTAATGAATTCAACAATTACTGTGAAAATAGCAGTATCAAGAGGTAGTTGTCTACCCCTAGGACACCACAACATAATGGCATAGCAAAAAGGAATAACAAGATAGTAGTTGAAGCGGCTAGAACAATGTTGATCCAAAGAAAGGTTGCTCACACTTTTTGAAGAGAAGCGGTGAGCACTGCAGTCTATACTATGAATCAGGTACTCATCAAGAAAGGTAGAGTTAAAACCCCTTATGAGCATTGGACCAGGAAAACTCCCATTGTGAGTTATTTTAAAGTGTTTGTTAATAAGTGTTATATAAAGAGAGGTGAGCATCTAAGCAAGTTTGATGCTAAAAGTGATGAAGGAATATTTCTAGGATATTCCACTAAGAGCAAAGCTCTCAAGTGCTAGAACAATATAACGCAGAAAATTATTGAGAGTATCAACGCTAGAGTTGATGAATCCCTTGAGGAACCTGAGGAAACTTGCAACGAAGAAGTGGAAGATGAACTAGGTATAGCCTTTTGGGAACCAGTTAAGAAAGAAACAAGTAAAGTTCTCAGTGTTCCTATACTGGTAGAACCTACAGTAGGTGAAGAAGAAGTAAGTGAAGAAGAAGAGGAAAAGCTAGCAGATCTAACTAGAGTCATTCCTAGGTATGTGAAGCTACATCATGATCCAAAGCAAATCATAGGAGGTAAAGATGAAGGGATACTCACAAAAAGAAAGGTAAAAGAAAACTCTTGCATGATTTCTAAATTGGAGCCTAAGATTTCTAGAGAAGCACTTATAGATGAAGACTAGATTAAGGCAATGGAAGAGGAGCTAGACAAGATAGAAAAGAATGCAACATGGTCCTTGGTACCCAGACCAAAAAACACAAATATGTCATAGGTACCAAATGGGTCTTTAGGAATAAGCTAAATGAAGAAGTCACAGTTGTAAGGAACAAGGCAAGACTTGTATGCAAAGGATATGGTTAGGAAGAGGGAGAAGACTATGGAGAAACCTTTTCTCATGTGGCTAGACTAAAAGGTGTCCAAATGCTAATTGCATTTGCAACATTTAAGGGATTTAAGGTTTATCAGATTGATGTGAAGTTTGCATTCTTGAATGGAATCCTAGAAGAGGAAGTGTATATTGAGCAACCAAATGGGTTTGCCTTATCAGAAGACAGTAACATGGTGTGTAAATTATACAAAGCCCTGTATGGATTGAAACAAGCACCTAGGGAATGGTATGAATGGTTACACTCTCATCTTTGAAGATTGGATTTCAGAGAACAAGTGAGGATAGCAACATCTACCTAAAATTTGAAGGTGATCAAATTATGATTTGTGAAGTATTTGTAGATGACATAATCTTTGGAGGAGATGATAAAATGAGTCATGCTTTTGCAAATGAAATGAAGAAAGAGATTGAGATATCTCTGATTGGAAAGATAAAGTTCTTCATTGGTTTATAGATTTAGAAAATGAAAGAGGGTATCTTTATTACCCAGTCCAAGTATGTCAAAGAGGTATTGAAGACCTTTGGCATGGAGGAGAGTAAACCGGTTGGTACACCGATGGTGACTAGTTGTAAACTGACTAAGGAAGATGATTCAGCATTGGCAAATGAGAAGGAGTACCGATCAATGATTGGTAAGGTACACTATGTGGTACACAATAGACTAGATATTGCTCATGCAGTGGGTATAGTAGCTCATTTTAGAAAAGTCCAGGAGAATCTCACTTGGTAGCTGTCAAGCGGATTCTTAGATATTTGAAAGGAACAATTGACTATGGATTGTGGTATCCATATAATAGTGACTTTAATCTCAAAGCATATACCGATGCTGATTGGGCAGGTGATGTGGATGATCAGAAAAGCACAACTGGTGGAGCATTCTTTCTTGGTGGAAGACTAATCTTGTGGATGAGTAAAAAGCAGAGCTATACTTCCCAGTCTATAGGTAAACCAGAATATGTGGCAGCATTTATGAACTACACTCAAGCAATCTTAATGAAACATGTATTGGAAGGTTTCAAAGTACTTGTATCTAAACTGGTGAATATATTTTGTGACAACACAAGTGCAATAAATATTTCCAAGAATCTGGTATTGCATGTTAGAACTAAGAACATTGAGCTTAAGTATCACTTCTTGAGAGAAAAAGTTTGGAATAAGGAGGTTGTACTAGAACATGTTTCCAGTAAGGAGCAACTAGCAGATATATTCACTAAGCCCTTACCAAAGACTACATTTACCTATTTGAGAGGTGAATTAGGGGTTCTGCCCCTTCATGAAGACAACTAAAATTGTGTGCTCCACATTAGTCAGGTACTAAAATGTCAAATCTTTTAGGATTGATGTGTTGAAGGATTCTACTCCATAGGGGGAGCAGCATAATGGAGAATGAAAGCTTGTGCCTCCACTTTGGTATTGTTGTCAAAGGGGAAGAAGATATCTGATGTATGAGGAGAAGATATCTTATGATGCATGTTGCATTGGTCTATGATGTCTACAATTGCAATGCTACACTAAGTATTACCATCAATGCAAAAGGGGGAGATTGTTGGCATATGATGAACCGACATGTTGATATGATCATAATGTATGTTATCATTGATGTCAATAAGTGCAAGTGAACCAGGATGCAGATTGGAAGAAGTTGGTGAACCAGTATGAAGAGATGTAGTGAACCAGTGTTGGGGTTTCACTGAGTGTGACTACCAATTGGTAGTCTCAGCTCTAGGGTTTCTAGTTTGGCAATTTGGCTTGTGTGATGCAGTCGATGACATTTTGTGATTAGTTAGCTAAGAGATGAAGATGAGATTGTGATGCCACGTCAACTTTGTGCACTTGAAGGATTTCCTTAAGGATCTTGCATGTGAAGATTGACTACATTAAATATCTACCTTGGGAATGAACATTCTTCTTAGTGGTATGAGAAGAAAGCGTGATGAGATACTGATTTCTATGTGCGATGAAGAATTGATGATGCAGATTGTCTTATGATTTGTTTGAAATTGTATTGCTCTATGCAAAGTGTTTGGATAGTCAGGATTGGATCGCTTATATTGTAAACCTAAAAATATTAGGGTTTAGGGTGTATGCTACCAGCCTAATTGTTGTCTATAAGGTCAATGGTGTTTGTTATTGTAAGTTATTGGAAAATCTTTTGTGTGTATTCGAGTGATCAGATACTTGCCAGACCAGTAAGAGAAAACTCCTAAGTGTGACTGCATTGTAGAGGAACTGAAAAGGATGTGCCTTAGCATATAGTTCTGTTATCAGATCAAAGCTTTACCTGTTGTCTTGTAACCATTTCAATAGAAGGAAAATCCCTTTGCCAACTAGCTTTAACAGGATTACTATAAATACTCTAACTAGGTGACTCAAGTTTATTGAGTTCTTTAAATCTTCTATCAAGGTAACCTTTAATAGTGTTTCAACCTTTAACAGGGTATATAGCCATCCCTTAATCGGGTGATCTCTAAAAGGATCGGTTCCTAGTAGAACCTTATTGTAAAGTCTTTAACCAGACTAGGCTCCTAACAAAGTGAGCTTCAAAAGAGTTCAAAAACAAGCTTGTGGCTATTCAACCCCACAGTGGTTTTTCCCATTTGGGTTTCCACATGAAAAATCTATGTGCAATGAGTTGTACATTTTTCATGTGATGATTAAGTATTCTTCATTTAAGTGATTATGCATGCAGAGCTAATGGTTATGGTATTGTTGACACACCACATGCATATATTTATGGGTGAAGTAGATATCAAGTATTAAATGTATTTGAAGTGATTAGACTTATAGGTCTATGATGTCTGAAGTCTTACTATGTTTAACTGGTATTGCCATGGTTAAGATTCAGTAATGAAGACAACCAATTAGTGTTGTTTTAGCTTGATAAGTTGTTGGAAAGTTTTTGTCTATACTAATTCACCCCACCTCTCACTACCAGTTAGGGTATCTACTATTCATCATTATTCATCAAGAAAATGTAGAATTCATAGCCTTTTCAAAATATCCCAATTATTAAATTGTGTTCAATGTAAAAATGTTCAAACCTGCTCGTCCATCTTTCAAGACTCATTTTATTTAATTTTTATAGATAAAGGCTTCAATATGTAGAGGTGCATTATGAGGATGTGTTACAGATGCATGATTGACTTTTGTGAATGTGAGGCTATGTAGAATGGAAAGGTATCCCACCATGGCTTGAAATTGGTCCACATTCAGATCAATGGGTATAGAGGTCTCTCGCAAAATTTTGTCAAGAATAGCTTTGTGTGAAGAGGATATGCATAATAGCTCAAGGATGGATATGAGGGTAGGTGTTTTCCCTAGCTGATCTACAAGTTCATACTATTTTTTATGGATGAAGAGGTTGTGGTATTAGGTGGAATGCTTTTCAAGGTGACTTTACCTCATTGAGTTGTGACATTACATTTAGAGGTTTCATCTTTAGAAGATGAGGAAGATGGTCCAATGCCTTTCAAAACAACTTTACTCCTTTGGGTAGGACCTTCAAGAGTTTTGTCCTTTATAATGATAGTAGAAACATGATTGTCCATTGAAATATGATTAATAGTGGAATCATAGACATAGTGTGTTTTAGTATAATTACCTTGATTAGCCGTAGTTTTTTCTTTTCCCTTGTCATGTTTAGGAAATGGCTCCTTCAACATCGCATGCTCTTCATTGGAGGTGTGACCATCCACTTCTATGTCACCTCTGTCAATGAGATCCTGTATGATATTCTTCAATTTGTGACAATTGCTAGGTAAATGCCCTTTACTCTTGTGATATTCACAATATTCATCATCATTCCATCAATTTGGTTTTACTTTTGGCTCATATGGTGGATTATCTGGTAGTGTTATGAGCTTTTTTACCACTAACTTCTTGAATGTGGTTTCAATTGGATCTTTCAACGGGGTGTATTTCTTTCAACATTTTGATTGCCTTTGATTGTTGACTTGATTATTTGAATTAGAAGAACTTGCACTAGGGAAAGCTATCTTAGGTTTCACAATATTTGTATCTAATACCCCATCATTGACTGTGTTCTTATTCTTGTTCCAAAAATGGGGTTTGTCTTTCCCATTTGATTCCTCTTTGTTCTCTTTGAATATCTTGATGAAACCTTGTTCGATAAGGACTTTTTCTATTGCCATTCCTTTCTTAGTGACCTCTTTAAAGGTAGAAAAACAATATTTTCTTAGCTCATATCCAATATCCTTGTTGACATTTTGAGTAAACATTTCTACCATTTGTTTTTGTGTTATATCACAAGAGCATCGACTAGAAAGACCTCTCCATCACTGTAAAAATGAAGAGAAGGATTCCCCATTTTTCTGCCTAGTATTGCATAAGGTAGCCACTGACACATTTGTTTCAATTTTGTATGAAAAATATTGTATAAAAGCCTCTGCTAGATCACCCCATGACTTAATTCCAGGTGGAAGTTGGGAGAAGCATTCCATTGCTTGTCCACCCAAGCTTTCTAGAAATAATCTCATCAAGTATGTTTCTTTTGTTGCTACCTCAATGCAAGATATGAAAAACTATCTTATGTGTGCCTTAGGATCCCCTTTGCCTTTGTAGTTATAAAATTTTGGTGTCACAAAATGTGGAGGGAATGGAGGCATGGGAATGCTTCTATCAAAAGGGTAAGGACATATGTCCTTCATCAAGTGTATTGTTGCTTTGGTGAATTCATGTCTATCATTTACTTTTGTAAGTCCTTTATCTAATGTTGCAAGTCATTCTTGGGTGGTGTCCTTTCTCTTTGAGCTAGTCCCATGTCTAAGCCACCAGGTAGAGGAGGGATATAATGCATATATGGATGGTATTGATCATAGATGTGTTCATATGGAGGGACATAGATATATCTGGCATATGGACCACTTGGTATGGTATTATAGTGATGAGCACTAGGTCTAGGTCGATACATGTCATGACCATGGGGATAGGAAGTGTCATAAGAATGATCTTGGATATTGCCCCCAAATGTGACACAGGGTTTCCTCGTGTCATGATTTTGAATGTTTACTGGAGTGTAATTGTATGCATTGGTATTATCTTGGGTATCATCATGGTCATGCATGGTGGTAGTTATTCTTCATGGGAAAGGATGACTGTGGGGTTGTTCATGAGGTGTTCTATCATAACTAACATAAGAATGAGTGTATGTATTTGGAATCTTATGTTTTTGAAATAGGGATGAAGGTGACTCAAGCATGAGACACTCTTTCTTACCACCACTATTGGGCCTCCTTTGTCTTGTGTTAATTTGATTTATTTGGTTTGTATCATCCTCCAAAATCTACGACATATCAAAACCACAAGGTAGTCTTATCCAACTTTGTGCCATGAATTGTTATCCCTTTTCATGATTTCTGGAACTAATCTTTTAAAATGGGGATCCATGATATTTTCCTCAACTTCTGCAGAATCCACGAATGCATTGTCATTGTCATTATCATTTCCATTATTGTTCTCATTATTGTCATTGTCATGGTCTCGTATATTACTGTGATTGCCAAATGGATTGTAAAATTCATCTCCATCAAACTCATAAGTACTCACGTTTAAAGACCTTAGAGCTTCTTTAGCTTCCCTTCTAGACCTTTGTGAATAGGTTTCAACCATGGAATAAATTCTTGACCAAAATGAAAGGTAGTATGAAAATGAAAAGACTATGGAAGACTAAGAGGTGTATGAAATGTAGATGAATCTAGGGTAAACTTGCAATGTCCAAGAGTACAAGACCAAAGTATGTATGTTTTTAGAGTAAGGTGTGGCTTCCAAAGAGATGATGGATCTCTTGATGAGGTAAGTTGACCTTGATTCAAGAAGACCAAATGAGACCCTAAGATGATAGATCTTGATGTGGGAATCACCTAGTGTTGTGTTGTAGAATGTTTGTAAAATATGATGAGGAAAAGAAAATTAACCTTTTGACTCAAATTTAGAAGATATGTATGAGGGCAATGCAAGTGAAGGAAAATGACTAACTTTGTGTGACCAAGATAGGTTGACTGAAGAATGAAGCCCTATAGGAAGCAACCTTAGAAGCTCTTTGAATCTGAAAACTTAAGTCCTTTTTCTCTTGACAAATCTTTTGCAATTTCTTAGTTCTGGACATAGACATAGTTCAAGTAAACCTAGATGCGATTTTTAAAAAAAAATTCAATTCTATCCAATTGTGAAGTTGTTGAATGTGACCAAATCTCAATGATTTAATTTTTAGTGGCAAGAAATCACAACAAAATAGCGAAGACCCAATGTGTGAAGGTGTTTTTATCCAAAAATGATAGTGTTTCAATATCAAGTGATTGTAAAATGTCCATGTTCATTTTGCATACACTTGGAAGACATAAAAAACATAATGTTTCTTTTTTTCTTTAAAATGTTTGAGTGTTTTGATCATGCAAGCACACATCCTAGGGTTGGCCGAGATAGTAGATGTTGAATCTCACTTGGGGGTTTATCCCGAGTTACACAATTTAGAGCGAGTACTTAGATGCTTGACCCCACTGGCTCCACTTTCGACACTCACTTCTCTAGAGCAGCCAAGCACGAGTCCCCATGAAAACTCCCTGTGGCGAACTTTGTATCTCTACTAAGAACCGTAAGAATGTGAGTCACTTCAGAGGTTTGACCTCCTGCTCCAACAACTAGAAGGTTTATGGCTTCTAACACAAAAGGTGTCTAGTAAGGGCATCCATTCAAGTGGGCACAAATCTGCGAGTTAATGTTGCTATGCCATCCAACACCCATTGTTTGCAACTTTCATCACAAACACATTTATTTATAGTGGTTTAGAAGAGCTTGGCTTTATCCTATTACCACTTTGAGTTTTTCCCTCTCACTTGGCCTCATGGGCTACTTGGGAGGCATCCCCTCTAAAGTTAAAACAAAAGGAGCCTATTTCTCAAGACACAAAAGACACTTGTTAATTTTAGAGCACCAATTGAAGTGTTTTGCTAGACTAAAGAAGACAAAGCAAGCAATTTCAAAATCAAATCTTTGCCAAAGGTCCTGCACCAAACTTATTAGTATTTGTTAAACAATGCCCCTCCCGCAAGCACACAAGTTAAGTAAATTTTAGAAATCCCATATGACTTTGTGAAATATGGGCCTTTGACAATACGTTTTTTTTGACAAATCCAAAGATCTGATTTTCCACAATCTATTTTGCATCAAAATTAAATTCATAAAGAAAAAATCACTTGTAGAATCTCAAGAAATTTCCAGAAATTTAAGAGAATCCAAAAAATTGCTAATTTTCTCCCAAAATTAATTTTTTATAAAAAATTCATAAAAAAAACAAAATTGATCCAAAAAATATTAATTTTGTATTGAAAATTCTTGATATTATTTCCAACCTCCACAAAAAAATTCTTGCAAACATTCCAAGCAGTTTGTGAGATATGATCAAAATATTGCAATACCCATAATTTTAAAGATCTGATTTTTCACGAATTGCTTTGCATCAAAATTAAAATAAAAAAGAATAGTTCCACTGTGGAATTCTGATAAATTTCTGAAAATGTAATAAAATCCAAAAAAGTTGCTAATTTGCACCCAAAATTATTTTTTTATGAAAAATTATAAAAAAAATCATAGAAAATTAAAATATGCTTCAAAATCTTTGAATTTTGGATTGAGCACTTCTGATGTTGTGCTCAACATGCACAATAGATTTATTCAAAAATTCCAATCCTTTTGTGAGACTTGATCAAAACATTGCAAAACACTAATTTTTTGAAATATGAGTTTTCATGAAAAATTGTGCACCCAAATTAAAATAAAAAAATAAAGCCCATGTATAATTCTAAGAAATTTCCAGAAATGTAAGAAAATCCAAAAAATTCCCTAATTTTCTACCAAAATTATTTTTTTATGAAAAACTATAAAAAATTAATATAAAATTCAAATATGCTCCAAAAAAATCTTAATTTTGGATTGAGATCTCTTGATAATATCCCCAACCTCCAAAATCAATTTGATTGAAAAATTCCAAGCCGTTTGTGAGATCTGATCAAATCTCTCCAAAATCTTAATCTTGTGTCCAAAACCCCAGCTGCACAAGGTTATTCTCCAAATTGCTTTACAAAATAACAATATAGGGTTAGAAAAACCTGAAAAACAAACAAACATAGATCTAACAAAAAACCATGTCCCACTAGGCATGCCAAAATGTATATGGTGAAAAGTGATGATAAACTATTGTAAAACCATAAAGATTCAACCACAAACAATCTAGGTCTTACAATGAAACATTCACGAATACCAATAGAGATACCTAAGATAGTGTAAATCAAAAAAATAAAGCAATATTACGATCAAGATGTCAAGTAGCGTTTCAATCTCCATTGTCTCTTATCTCCATTGATCTTGTTTGATATATATTTGCTCTCAGATTTTATGTGTGGACAAGAGCTCAACAAAGAACAGATTGTGGTTGATAGCTTGATCACAAGAAGGATTGATTGGATAAGGGATTTGACAATTAGATTATTAGGGTTTATAATGAAGGAGATTATCCTCTTATATAGAGAACACTGTAAAAAATGGAGGGATAAGATTAAGAGGTGTAAAGATAAATGGTCGGCTAGGATTAAAGGGTAGGTAGAGGAAATAATTAAATGATAAAGGGGATAGGTAAAAGAATAATTAAGAGATGAGTGACATGTGTCATGGGTAGAAAAGGCTAATGAATTGATTAAATAAATAAGTATTTATTTAATTAATAGAGGAAGTGAGATCAATTAAATAAATAAAATATTTATTTAATTTAAGAAAAGGACAATTTAAATAATTAAATAAATAAAAGTATTTATTTAAATGAGGAAAGGCTTAGAAGAGGATTAATGAATTCATTAAATAAATAAATATTTATTAAATTAATAGAATACTTAGGATAAAATAATTAAATAAAAATAATAATTTATTTAATTAGACAGAAGAATTTTATGTATCTACAATCCTCATACTCCGAGTTATTAGTCCCCATCATTTGGTCCTCCTTTGATTGCAAGATTTCGATCCGATTCTCCACTTCTACCCTAAGATTGTCTACATCTCTAAACAATTGCTTAAGAGACATATTACTACATGTCAAAGGATTAGCTTCTGCCTTTGGTAAATTTGGAGGATGCCTCATTTAGGGTGATTCGGGGGGAGGGGGACGGGGCATCCTGGTTAATCTGCAAGGGTTCTATATAAAATCCACCCTTTTACATGTTCAATATAATTTTGACATCATTTTTGGAAGAAGGATTGTTACCCTTAATATTCTTATTAGAATTATTTAAAGATTTAAGCGTTATGCCCGATTCATAGATATCCCCATCATAAGGGGAGGGGCCAATCTCCCATTTACCTTTTACTATTGTCAATTCTAGGGGATCAAACTGGTTGATCTTGGGGTCCAAATACAGAAGGATTTTAACGTGATTTGCTTAATCATCCCTATCTAGTCCTTCACACCCAATAAAGGTACCCAGTTTATTCCCAATTTATTCTAGAATATGTGGGAATTGGTATTCTATAGGGAGTGAGCCCAGGTTAACCCATCTAGTAATTATTTTAGGCTTGTATGATTTAGGATCAAAATTAGGGATCCATTCAAAATAGTGAAATCAGTAGCCTTTAAATAATTTTAAATCTCCATGTAAGATTTTGTGCTTTGCATTCTTATTTTTCATAATATGAATAGATAATCATTTTCAAGGTTACTGATACTTACCTATCCCGGGAATTTGAAGTCCCACCAGTCGATAATTTTTTGAATTGGTTGATTTTGACCATGCCATTTTGCCAAGATCCTCAGCACTGAAAATTGATCCCATATAGGTTGAATCATATTTGAGGCTATATTAATGGAGACCTTTCCTTTTTCTTCCTTAGATTGTGCTTCCGATATGTTTTCCTTGGGGTCAAAAGCCCTAGATTTCCCTAAAGGGATGAAATTTTCTCCCATAGCAAGATATTGTTCATTGTTATGCTACCTACGGTGAGTTAAACCATGCTTCTAGGAATTTTTTCTCAAATATCCTAGAAAATGAGATATCGGGCGATTCCTCCTTCCCTTAGCCGGCATTCACTTTCCAAATTTCTTTGAATGAAAAATTTGTCATCCATCATTAGCCACTGGGGAGAAGGTGAAGGGAGTAGAATTTGCAAATTTGTTGTGGTAGAATTGAGCACACTTATCCACCCAACGACCATTCTCGAAGACCCATTGAGGGTGGGGATCATTATCTATACAAGGAGAACTTCCTGTGCAAATTTGATGAGAAATATGCTGCCGAGGGGAAGAAACAAGAGGACAGTAAACCCTCGAAGCTGGATGCCTTGAATTTCCCTACCTAAAAATGCCCTAAATGGGTCTGCGAGCCTTCCTTCATTGGATTGAGGATTTGTTAGAGGAATTGCTGAATTTTTTTCGCATTTCAAAAGTCAGAACAACGCAATTTTCATGATTAGGTATATATATTGCTGCTATGAACAAGATGAGATATATATCATTGTTCAATGAAAACTAGTGGGTAGTATTGTTTCTCCTACAAATAGGTTGACAAACTAAATAATGTCATAATATAAAATATCATAGGGAAATATTGATATGAACCTATGAATAGATTGGAGAAAGCCTAAATAATATCACCATAGAGAGATATAACGAGAACCCGAATTAAGGTGATTTCAAAAAATTTAAGGAATTTTCAATGTCAAATTAATGTTGTCTCTACAAATTGGCTTGTGGAAGGGGGAAAATAATTGATCTCTATCAAACACTCAATTATCTGATATGGGAAGGAAATTTTCTTGGACAAATATTTGATACCATGTATGGAATATTATGAGCCCATCATGAGAGAATGTAGCAACTTGAGCAATGATGAATAATAGAGATCAAAATGAAATGCTAGGCAAGAACTTACTATGAATTGATATGTTACATTGTATAATTGAGCTTGCTTATATATGAAAGGTAAAAGAATAGTTACAACTACCCTTGATATAAAATAAAATGCAAATGCTAACTCATCTCTATCTAGAATGACACCTAAGATAACTAACATGAACAAAATTAAATGATTGATTTGTGTGTCAAGTAAGCTATCTTTAACATGTGTTAATAGTTCTTAACTAAGAACTAGTTAGGAAATTTCTCTATTCACGCTAACAAGAACAATATCAAATTGCAGCAACAAGCCAAATACTTGCTCGACAAAAGGGCTTCTTATAGAACTTTTTAGGTTGATGATCTTGTCTTGATGTAGAATGCAAGAGGCATAGATAAGGGAAATCATGGAAAGTTTCAAGCCATGTGACTTTTCCCATATGTAATCACCAAATATCATGGTGAAGATTCATACTATTTGAAGACTTTGAATGGATAAATCCAAGAACTGGCAATGGATGAATTGTTCTTGAAGTAGTATTTTGCTTGAATCAAAATCCATGCACATTTGTATAAGATTGCATAGTTTATAAATATGTTTTATCTCTATAGATAATTCTTTCATGCTTTCCTAATTTTCTTTTGTTTATTTGTTTTTGGTGTGGTTTTCCCCGGGGCAAAGTATTCTAAATCCTTGGACTAATTTTATAACCAATCATCCCCAACTAGAGGCAGTGTTAGGGCATGTGATTTTGTTAGGGTTTTCTAACTTTTCCATGCTTTTTTGTTTAAAAAAGTTCCTAATTAATAAGGTATTCTTTTCTACCCTTACTTCAAATCCTATATTTTAAAGTTGAATTTGTATTGTAGGTTCCCAATAACTTAAGTCATATTATAAATCCTTGAGGTTTGTTGGTTTACTAGGCCCTTTTTAGCCTATAATTTTATTTGAACCAGTGACTTAGGTTGCCACACCCTTGCAGTGATTTGTGTTTAATTATTTAAGACCCTTGTGGGAATGAGGGGTGGTTCTTGGCGAACATGACTCTATTATATAGGTGATACACATGCTTCCATGGGGGCTATATCTTAAGTGTATAGGTAATTGCAAGAATGTAGGTTCTAAAGGTTTAAATAATTAAAAACTTAAGTACCATCATTACCCTATGCTCCCATAGCAGTTAAGATGTAATTGACCAAATACCTTGTTGGATATGGTTGCTGTTGGGATATGTTGTTCTCATTGATGTCAACATATTCCTATGTCTTGGTGTTTCTGAGAGTTGTTTAGTGTTCTGGTGATTTCATTGAGTTGATATGGATGATTTACCTATTTTGGATGTTGGAATAGTTCATTCCTTATTGGTTTCAATGATCTCAAAGATTGCTTGATCATATTATTTCATCCGACAAGCTACAGTATGATTATATCTTTGGCTGCAGATTTGGGAATTGTTTTTGGATATTAATGTGTATCTTTAGTTTAGATAGTACATGACTTGGTGATTCACAAGTTATTTTTCTAGTCCGAATTGCAGCTATTGAGTGTTCCTGTGAGTTAGCACGTTGATCGATGAAGATTTGATTAAGTGGTGTTGGTGGAGCTATTGCAGATGGTTCTAATGTGCTTCTTGATGTTTCCTGATCATTTCCTATTTGTTTTGGTGGTCCATATTGATCTTTATGAGCATTCTTGGTGATTTTTCTAATCTGGTGATATTCTTTTTGTTATGTGGTATTCTTGGTGGTGTAGCATGTTGCGATTGATCTTGGTAAGATTTACAGTGGTGATGCATATTTGGAGCTTTGATTTAGGTCCATGTTATGTCATGTATATCATTATATTGGTTTGGTGATTCATATATGTATCGTGTGATGCAATTTTGTAATTGAGGTTTCAGGGTTTGGCTAACCTTGTAGTCAAGGTTGATGAATTGTATAAATAGGTGGTATAGTCATGTAATTTAGGTATAGATGGTGTGTCTACATTATCAGAGAGTGGGTATGTGTGATTAATAAAATTTATCCTTTGGTGTGGTGTATTGAGCAGAGATTATTGCAGGGCAGACAAATGTGCTTAACTAGAACTATCATCAGGCATTAGAAGATGCTATATTTGCACTTCATGTAATCCGAATTGTAGTCTGAATCTTATTGTAAGGTAGTGAGCCTTCCCTGAGGGTTGGAGCCTTTTAGGTCATCTTATTTTGAGTAGTGAGCTCTAGGCAATGTTCCTGGATGCATGTGCATTCCCCATTGTAATATTTACACATACTACTACAAAGTATCATCTTATTGTAGGTAGGTTCCCACCATGTTTTTTCCCCTTAATCGAGTTTTCCACATCAAAATCTTAGTGTTGTGTGTGTTGGTGCAATTGTGCTTAACTTTATTCTTGCTACAGTTATTTAGATCTGAGAGTTTTCTTAATTTGTCTATTCTGGTGAAAACTGATTCACCCGCCCTCTCAATTTTCCTTCTTGGTTGCTGCTAATAATTGGTATCAAATCTAGATCCGTCGAAAGGCGGTTGACCACTTGAGGAGATCCGAGATGGAAACTTATGTGTTCAAGAAGGAGAGTCCTAGATTTGATGGAATCAATTATACTATTTGGAAGGAGTGGATGAAATTTCATTTTAAAGATCTTGGAGATGAGTATTGGAAGATCACAAAGAATGTTTACAATGCTCCTCAGAATGGACCAGTTATTGTTGTTGAGATCAAGGATGCCAAACATAACATAAGAGCTAAGAAAGCATTGATGAGTGCCTTGACTGATTTAGAGATGACTAATGTGATGGGTTTGCAGACTACACATGAGATCTGGAAGAAGCTTGAAGCTTTGTATGAAGGAGATGTGCAAGTTAAAGTTGCTAAGTTGCAGAGTTTGAAAGGGAGGTATGAAGCATTGAAGATGACAAAAGATGAAAATATATGAATTTTTATGGATAAGGTGAATGATCTTGTCATGAATATCAGATGTGCTGGTAGAACCCTTGAGGAAGATGAGATTGTTGTTAAGATGATGAGATCATTATTGTCTCCAGCTTACAAACATAAGGTAGCTTCTATTGATAAGATCCAGAGTGTGACTATTGTGACTAGAGATATGTTGGCTGGGGAGCTTACTACATTTGAGTTGAGAAAATTTGGAGAATCACATGGTAAATTTGAGATTGCATTCAGAGTCTCTGTATCCGAGAAGAAAAAGTATGATCTAGGAGACATCTCTTGTTGGGTATCCAGATTTGAAAGAGAGAAAAGAGAGATGGAAGAGCAAGAAAGAGAATTGGATGATCTAGAAGCCCTTATTGCTCAGAGATTGCCTAAGGGATTTGATAAGTATGATGGGAAGTTACCTTTGAAATATTTCTCTTGTAATAAGATAGGACATTTTTCCTCTAGGTGCCCATAGAGAATGTCTAGATATGATAAGCGTGATAAATTTGAAAGATATGATAGATCTGACAAGTATGATATATATGAGAAGAATGATAAGAACGATAAGACCTATAAGCCTTACCAAAAGTACAAAAATAAGAAGAGATTCTATTATGTTGTTGATGAAGATGTGATAGATGAGGAATTAAATGCTGAAAATTCAGAAGATGAATTTATATTTTTTGGTATCAAGGAAGATGATCTAATACTAGTAAATTCTACAAGCTGCATTGTTGAAGAGAATGCTTTAGCTGCTAAAATTCAAGTTAAAAAGCAATGGGTGATTGATAACAGTTGTTCACATTATACGATAGGTGATAAAAGGATATCTATAAGTATAGAAAGGTATGATGGTGGAATAGTGAGATTTGGAGATGACAAAGCTTGTGTGATTCGTGGTAGAGGTTCTACATCTTTCAATGGTAACCATAATACTAATGATGTCTTGTATGTTGAAGGATTGAAGCATAATATTTTGAGTGTTGGATAGATGGTTGACAAGGGATATGATTTGGAATTCAAGAATGATAAATGCAAGATCCTAAATGCCTCCGGTATAGAGATTGCATCAGGGACTAAGACTAAAAGTAATATCTTTCACTTGAATGCTGGTGAGGAAATTTGTTTGGTTTCTCAGATTGATGAAAGTTGGTTATGGCATAGGAGAATATGAAATGTTAATTTTGATAACATGGTAAGGATAAGTTCTACTCAAGATATTAGAGATATGCCTAAGATTGTGAAGTCTTCTAATTCCATATGTAAGGAATGTCAGATGGGAAAGCAAACAAAAATTTCATTTAAGAGTAAGTTGTATTCATCTAATGGATTGTTAGATCTGGTGCATATTGACTTATGTGGTCCTACTAGAGTGAGAAGTATGTAGGGTGATAGATATATCATGTTGTTGATTGATGCTTATTCAAGGATGATGTGGGTTACCTTCTTAAGGGAGAAATCATAAGTGTTGGAGAAATTCAAGATATTCAAAGCTAGAGTGGAGATTGAGACTAGATTGAATCTGAACTGCCTGAGATTCGCTAAAGAAGGAGAATTTACATCATGAGAGTTTGATACATTTTGTGAGAGGAATGGAATTATAAGACAATTATCTACTCCTAGAACCCCTCAATAGAATGGAGTTGTTGAAACGAAAAACAAAACTATCTTAGATGTTGCAAGGACTATGTAGATTGAAGGAAATGTTGCACAAACCTTTTGGATAGAATTTGTTAGCACTGTTGTTTACACATTCAACCCGGTGCATATTAAAGGTGATTTCGTTAAGACTCATTATGAGCTATGGTTTGGTCATATTCCTACAGTTAGATATTTTGAATTTTTTGGAAGTAAATGTTATATCAAGAGAGATGAGGATATAGGAAAGTTTGATGCAAGATGTGATGAAGGAATTTCCTTGGGATATTCTACTAAGAGAAAGACCTACCAGTGCTATAATAAGATATTAGTGAATATAGTTGAGAGTGAAAATGTAAAAGTAGATCAGAGCATGCAGTTATGATTTTGATGATTTTGATGTTGTTTCTAAGCCCGTGCAAATAGAGATCTTGAAGCAAATTGATCTGGTGGAGATAGGTAATCCAGATAGTGCTATTGTTGGTGAAGAAGTACAAGAACCTAAGAAATTAGAACAATTAGAAGACTCCAACATATGTGAAGTTGAATCATTTAGAAAATAAGATTATTGGTTATAAAAATAAAGGTTTGATGACTAGAAGGATTTCTACTAAAGAGAAATTCTTGATTTCAAAGATTGAACCTGAAGATGTAGTAGAAGCATGTAAGATGAAATTTGTTAAAAGTAATGGAAGAAGAGCTGAATCAGATTGAAAATAATAACACTTGGGAGCTTGTTCTGAGACCTAAAGACAAGAATGTGATTGGTACTAAATGGGTGTTCAAGAATAAACTAGATGGTCGGTGAAGTTGTTAGAAACAAAGAAAGACTAGTATGTAAAGGGTGTTCTCAGATGGAAGGTATAGATAATGAGGAGACTTTTACTCGTGTAGCTAGAATTAAAGCTATCAAATTGTTGCTTGTATATGCTGCTCACAATAATTTTAAGGTATATCAGATGGATATCAAGTTAGCTTTTTTGAATGGTGATTTGGAAGAGGAAGTCTACATTGAGAAAATGGATGGATTTTCTTTATCAAATGAAGGAGATATGGTATGCAAATTGAAGAAATCTCTATATAGACTAAAGAAAACCCCTAAAGCTTGGTATGCTAGAATAGATAAGTATTTGTTGAAGTTGGGTGTATGTAAAGGTACTGCTAATAGTAGCTTATATTTTAAAGTTGAGAATGATAACATTTTGATTGTTGAGGTCTTTGTTGATGATATAATTTTTGGAGGAGATGATGATTTGAGTATGAAGTTTGTTGATGATATGAAAAAGGAATTTGAGATGTCTATGATAGGTTAAATGAAATTATTCTTAGGACTGTAGATTACTAAAGCCGGTAAAGGTATTTTCATTTCTCAATCTAAGTATGTGAAGGAATTATTGAAAAAGTTTGGATTAGCTAATTCTAAAATTGTTGGAACTCCTATGGTAATTGGATGCAAGTTGTCTAAGAATGATGAATCTCAAAAAATTAATCAAACCTTGTATAGATCTATGGTTGGTGGATTATTGTACTTAACTTAAACTAGACCGAATCGGATTTCAATCAAATCCTAAAGAGACTCATTTTACTATTGTGTTCGTAAACAAATTTGTCTCTTTTCTAAAATCTTAATATAAAACAAAACATGGCTCTGATTCACCCTTTGTGAAAAGAAAACAAATTACCAATAGTTGGATGAATTAATGATAATTCAACCTATGCATTAGAGGGTAGCTCCTCATATGATTTACAATGAATTAACTATACAATTGATTTTTGTAATACTTTTAACTAGAAAGTATTAAAAAGGCTTCAACATTTATCCATCAGCACAAATAAATGCCTAAATTTTTCCTAAGAAAAATTACTCAAAGAGGAGTTCACAGACTTTGATCAATATGTATATTTACCGCATACATTCAAAATAAAATGCAAACTTAGCAAGAGAAACAAGTAGCTGAATCAAGACTCTCTCGTGCCTCACAGACCAACGGGGATCAAGTAGACTAACACCATGTGAGTCATCCAACAATCTATAATGAAAATGAACCGAAAATAAATGTAGAGATAACTGATTATCAGATTAAATTATACCCTAAGAAGAATTACAAATCTCAGAATGCACAGATTCAAAGATATCACAATATTCCATTAATAATCAACCATTGTATCATTTTCACAATTCATGTCAGAAACCAAAACTTTATCTCTCGTTTTCCAAAAATTACATTTTTTAGAACCTCTTTAAAGGCAAGCCTTTCAGCTTAAATAGCCACTAGGCCATAGTTTTTACATAATTAACAAACAACATTTACTTTCACTTTAGTGAAAGAAACCATTCAAATAACACAAAAGAAATCTATACTAAAAGCCACTAAAAGGTTGACACTTCACTCTAGCACAACTAACCATCTACTGCAACTGAGGAAGTTACGGGCTTGTCCTATTTTGTCGTGGATCCTCGTCATTCTAGGTGTGCAGTCAAAAAGTTCAGGATAACTTAGAAATAGGGCAGCCCGATGTGCATAATCCTCTGCTTCCACACTTCCTTGTCCATATTCACCTATGTGACCTTCGCTTTATGAACCTCGAAGTGATCCGAACAAACAATGAGCATTCATTCAATCCTTGCTACTTTTGAAAAGTCATCGATAATCAAAGATTTTGTGGTTTGACTGGAATGAACTCTATCTTGAAAGAATTTAATCATGTCTGCAACCTCCTCAATCACCTTAGCTCCCTCCCTCATGAGTTTGATATCAATACATTTAAGGTCCATCTGTATGGTGTCAATGAAATTAGTCAATTCCCTAAGTAGCTTAGTTGATTCTTCATGGCCCTACCTGATGATTGAGTTGCACCATTCCACATTTTTCTTTGTCCTATAGAGCACATTATCATCTAGGTTCTCCATCAGCTTTTTAGCTAGGAACTTCATCACTCCATACTTCTGGACATCAATCATTTGTGTGAGAACCGCTACCCACTTAATTTTTTCCTTTTCCTAGGTGACTATCTCTAGCTCGAGCTCTTTAATCATAGTTTCTGGATCTTTATAGGCCTTGACCAGATTAGTAATATATTCTGATCCTTGTTGAATTATTAGATCCAACCATTTGTTGAACACCTCTGTCACTACCCTGTTCCTTTGAACCTGATCAAGCATCTTCTGGTTTGCTGGTGACTTGCGATCAAATGACACTGGTATTTGCAACAATAGTTGAGGATTTGGATTATGAATAGCATTGATGTACTCTACCATCTGTGTGACCATTTGCTTCATTTCTCTCTTGTATTTTTCATCTTACCAAGTCCTTGAGATTATCCTCTTCGTAGAAGATTCCAAATGTTTTACGTCCACAACCCGTGATGCAATGCCCAAATCTATTTTCTCCACAGTAAAATCTTCCTCTATAGCTTTATCTGCATCTCTCCCAGGAATGGGCTTGGCCACTTAAGTTTTCCAGTGTCCTGTTGTGTCATCCACATTTAGCATTGCTTGTATTTTGAGCTTTTTGGTCTTTAATGCTTTTCCTAAGCATTTATTAACCATGTCCTCCAATGGAATGGTGACTGGCACCACACTCCTCTTCTTTCCAATGGTGGCTTCTAGCCATCTTAGTGAATTGGTAGGTCCTTTAGGTGGTGATGTGGTCTGTGCATCTGGGAAGGTAACAACTACCAAGGTACTCATAGAGTCCTGTTGAACTTCCGTTGGTTCATTTGTATCCATTTCCTATATCTTAGGCTTGCTTTGATCCTATGGTTCCATTATTTGTTCAGGCTCTTCACTTGGGTCCAAATCCACCACGACCTGTTGTAGAACAAGTTCTCTACTCTTCTTCTTACTTCTTCACCGAGTTATTTGGGTAGCTTTAAGAATGGATGGTGACCTTCCAGACCTTCTTGGCGGTATTTTCTCTACAGTGGGCTTTGAGACACCTGCAATATCAGTATTTTTATTAGTGGCAAAAATAGGAGATCGAACTAGGATGCATGAATCACTTCTTGATTCATGTGAGGACATGGAAGGACCCTCCTTGAATTTTAGTTTCCTCAACCATCTCTTTGTTCTCCTGACAACATTGAAGGTCCTTGTTTGAATGCTATCATCTTCTTTTTTGTTTCAGTCAATTTCTAGAATTGGTTTCCCTTCAATCTCAGTACCAAACTCAGGGTCAAGGACATCTTCCTCTGTATCTTCCAATACACCTGATGTATTAATTGGGAGCCTCAAGACTACTATCTGCCGCAAAGTAAATCTTGACCACAACCTCTTTCTCACTTCATGCTCATCATTGCAATTCTCCCAATAATCTTCTATCTGAGGTTCATGGCAAAAATGACTATCCATGTTAAGGTTCTCCCTTGCATAACCTTTCCTGTCAAATCTTCGCCTAGCCACATATGGTTGTAGGTTCATCCTTTTTAACTCCAATTCCAGATTCAAAGAATCTGATACCGATTTGCAACTATAATACCCAAGCTCAACGGGAAAACCACCTTGGATTCTTCCTTTGCCCCTAGTCTTTTATCTATATGAGCCAACTGCCTGCTCACTTCAGTAACTACGAAGCTATCAAAGGAATACCTAGGCAATTTGAATGGTTGGCCTTCAAAACCACCTACCCGTATATAAGTAAACCATGGAAATTGGATAAAGAAGTTCCCATAAATATTCACAAACTCCATAGCTTCTACAAATAGTCTCTTGGTGGTATCACCCTCAAGTTCAAAGGCCAGTCTTCCCACAAAGACTCCATTCCATTTGTCAATTTGTTCAACATATCTCTGTTGTTGCAAGAAAGGGTAAAAACTGTAAACCCTCATTCCGTCAACCCAAGGTTCATTGGGTAATCCAGGCCAATCTCTTGTAAAGGATAAAATATAAAATAGGTATGAAGACATGTAAAACCTAGTCATACCTGCAAAATTGCTTAAATCCTTCATGGAGCCTCTTCGTAATTACCTGAGACCAATCCAAAAATATGTCACCAGATAGAACCACTTGGATGAAAAAGTACATCCAATATTCCTAGAAGAAGGAATGAGAATTCCCCTTTAGTTTGTTTAAAAGAACAAAAATGTCTCGTACCTCAATGACAAGGTGTTCTCTAGTTGAGGGTTTGGGTAGTCGTTATCCTCCTTTCTAAACCCTTAAGAGCCAATTTCTTGCAATTACACTTCTGTACTTGCTCTTCTTCTCAGAGAAATAGACATATGAATTTCCAATGGTCCAATCCTCATACTCCTCTTTATGTAGAATACCCATTGTCACCTTCATCGTTTCCCTATTAATACGAACTAACACTTCACCATCATTAGTTCTGATACACATGTTTTCAGAGTCATATATGTTCATACAAGACAACACTAAATTTGGACACGGCGTGACTAGTAGGAATGCAGCAGCTTCCACAAGACCACTCTTAACTATCTTCTCCATTAGTGACCCAGTCTAAGGATTCTTATCCCTTTCAAGGAAATTCCCCAAATCTGCATGAGCTAAGGAGGTGTCTTCCATTTTTGGTAAGATACTCACTAAACATGAGGTTTGGTCAAGATTTGGAAACACTGGCCACATTTTAACTATCTATTCCCTTAACCAAGAAATTCTAACAGCAATACAGTATGCTACCCCAACAATTTTTCAGATTTCCCCCTTTTGTATACTGATAAAACTTCATTGCACAAAGAAACACAACATAGGAGAATACAACTAAACTTACCCAATAACACCATGAAAACTAGAAATTCTTCTAGAGAACAGAGCTAGATTTACCTTCAGTGCCTCCAATTAATTGAAGTATGACCACTGTGACCTTCCTAAACATACAAATAAACTCATACATTTTCTTTTCAATCAAATGAGCATATATTAGTAGGGTTGCACACGCTTCATCATGATTCACCCTAGCATGCAAGGTAACTGTGAAATGACAAATTTGACACCTTCTTAATTACCCATGACTTCCGCATAGGCAATTTGATGTTTTCATGATTACTTTCCATATTTAGAAATTCAAAAAGCCCAATAAGGGAATATTCCTTCTTGTTGCGTCGCTTTCATTTCCATCAAAAAGATTTTCGGATTAGTTTGAAAAGTACTTATGAACCTTGAACTACTTGAACACAAGGTTGAATGGTTCAAGTTCACTTAAGAAATAAAATAGGAATGGGCGACACATGAACCTTAAAGTGAACCTTGAACCTTTTGAACTGCTTGAGATTTGGTTCAAGGTTCAAGACTGCATATCAACACAACATAAAAAAGACTCATGCTTGTCATATAACAATACATTTCCACAACTCACAAAAAGGCATTTCGAACCTTGAACCTTGAACTTCATGAAATTTGGTTCAACGAGTTCAAAACTTCAATGACCAAAAACAAAAATTGCGCTTGGTGACATGACGACAAGGACCGAAATGAATTTGTTTTTTTTTAAATCCCATTTTATACCTTGAACCTTTTGAAAAAGATTTCAACGGTTCAAGCATGAGGAGAACAAAAGCCCTGATAGAAACAAAAGGCACAAAAAGGCAACCCACAAATTGGAATATTTTTTTTTGAAGAAAAAATTACAGGTGGACTAACATTGTCTCTAACTAAAGCCGCAAACCAAGAATCTTGTAAAGCAACAAATAAAACTAAAACCAATTCCTCTGTCACTTCCTCCTTACTTTCAGCAATCAGCTTGCACAAACCTTGCCCCCTTACCAAATTTGTGGGCCTAATGTCTAAATTGAACTCCTGAATTTTTGACACCCAAGAAGCTCTTTCGTTCATCCCTATGTCTTGTTGTGTCAGAATGCTCTTGACTACTGAATGAGGCACATAAATGACCACATGGGAATGGAGAATATAATACCTGAACTATTTCATTGCCTTCACGGCCGCATATGCTTGCTTTTCCATTATTGAATATTTTAGTTCATGCTTTTTCAGAGGTACACTCATGAATGATATAGGGACCTCATCATTGTCTTCATTCTTCTGTAATAAAATCCATGACATAGTGTTCTCTGAGGCATAGCAGTAGATGACAAAATCTTTATTAAAATCAGGATTGACTAAGACAGGTGCTTGTGCGATAGCATCTTTTATTGAGGCAAACGCCTTCTTACCTTCCTCACTCCATTTGAAAGATTGTTTCTCACTCATCATGTTTACAATATATCTGGTAATCTTAGCAAAGTCTGGGATGAGTCTTCAAAGAAAATTCACTTGCCCAAAGAAGGATCTAATGACATTCCTACTTGATGGTAGAGTTAGTTGTTGAATTTCTCTTACCCTTTCAGGATCTATTTTCACTCCTTCCTTAGAAACAATGTGACCAAGTAACTTACCCTCTGTGACTCCAAACACTAATTTCTTGGGATTTAAGGATGCCCCATGTTCGCAACACCTCTGTAACACTTGTCTTAAGTCTCAAAGATGACGTTCTCTTCTTTTTGAGAACATTGTCAAATCATCCAGATATACAACAATGATCTTACCCTTTAGGTGGCCGAAAGACAAGTCCATAGCCCACTGAAATGTTGCTCCTGCGTTGATCAAACCGAAAGGCATTCGGTTATATGTAAATGTACCCTAGGGAGTAATAAAGGCAATTTTGTGCTGGTCAGCTTCTTGAATGTTGATTTGATTATATCCAAAAAATCCATCTAACATGGACATCATCTCTGACCCTGAGACAGTTTGCAAAATGTGGTCCATGGCCGACAAGGGATAATTGTCTTTTATGATGGCTTGGTTTAGATTTCTAAAGTCTACGCAAATCCTTATTTCCCCATTTTTATTTCTAACTAGTATAATATTTGCTATCCATGTAGAATGATGGATGGGGTATATAATCCTAGCCTTTAGCATCTTATCTACTTCCTGCAATATAGCTTGCACCACTTTTGGATTTAAGCTTCTAAGCTTTTGCGAGAATGGGCTTGCTTCAGGCTTCAAGGGAATCTGATGCTAGAATTTTCCCTCTCTGAAGTTCTTAAGATCATCATAACACCAAGAAAACACATCCTTGAACTCCACCAGGAGATTAATGAACCTCTCCTTTTCTACCAATGTACAACACTTTCCTAGATTGATATATTTAGGTTCTTTCTCAGTACCAATGTTGACCTTTTCATAACCTCCACAATATTGGGCCTCCAAAGACTTGTCAACTTTTCTATTAATGTAGGCATCTTTATGGTCAAATAGACGCTCCAAAGAAACTGGCCCTTTAGGGACCTTATTCCCTTTCAACTGCATAATTCCATCAGGTAACTCCTTGGCTTGTTCAGGAAAACATTCTTTGCACTCTGCATCAAAACCTTCAAAATACATAGGAGAAAACATTTCTAAACTTTGCAAAAAATTATTTATTTGCTTATCATTCTCAAATACCTACCATGAGTCAGAGTTGTCTAGGACACTAGGGCGATATACCAAGTCTACCCTATAAATTTCTTCAACAAATTCAGGATGCGAAACAAGTAATGAAGAAGAGACTGCTAATGAATCCACTTTTGAGTTCAACTCCCTAGGTATTACTTCAATGGAGAATGCATCAAAACCTTCGATTTCATCCCAAACTCTATTTTGATAGTGTTTCAGCCTCTCATTCTTAATGTTGAACAATCCCCTAACCTGCTTTACAATTAGTTCAGCATCACCTTTTACTCGCAAGAGTTTCACCCCCAATCTTTTAGCTTTGACTAAACCTAAGAACAAAGCCTCATATTCAGCTATATTGTTGGTATTTTTGAATTCTAGCTTGAATGAGAAAGGAATAGGATTACCAAAAATACGAAACCTGCACCAGAAACTAACGTTGCACAACTGCCATCTAACTCCATTAGCCACAGGCTTTCTTTTTCCTCATTTTGAGATGAATCACCCTCCACCTCACTATCAGACAGAATCATGTAGTTCCCAAATTGACAATCATGATACAAAATTTGGGCCCTAGGGTCATCAAATGGAAAAACAATGAATTTGGACTTTGGTTTAGGATCCAGGATGACTCGCTGCTTCCCAATAGGAATTGTGGCTTGGGACCAATCCATTTTGATTTCAACACCTAAGTCCCTACAAAAAGTATGACTTAACAGCATGCCATAATTGGCTGGGATA